>NC_056729.1:649457642-649472642 GCF_019279795.1 Protopterus annectens | reverse complement strand
GGGAATGTAATCTCTATGCCATGTACACTGCCAGACCCACCTAACACAATGCCCCACACATTGTTTGGGATGCAGCTGCAGATGTAAGCTGGAAGGCAGCCCAGTCTACATCCATGACTGGACTGGACAGTCATGTGGTGTAGGTTAACACATGCAGCTCATCAACACAACCAACACATACCCTGACCAGAACACAGTAAGAACACCCACACACACTACTGGAAATCACACACATTCACAGACGCATCTAAGTATCTGGCCAAAAAGTGACCTCCCCAAGCAGGAAGAGACAGACACTGAAATACACAAACTGTATAACATAATTTGCATAATTGTGCCACACCTCTGAACACATGACTGGAAACATGCCCAACAGCACTCATTTGTGAATGCAAACTCTAGCACTATGTTACACACTGACCTATACGAGGGCATACATACTGTCAGCTGCCTGTCTGCCATGATTAGCCACATACTCATACACTCAGAATACATTTTGAACTATACACATGGCTCTGGCATATTCCATGTTGTTGTGCAGGACCTGTGGTGCAGTAGCCTGGACTGCATGGAAACACATGTAGGAACTGTTAAGTTTTGTAGCCCATGCAGGTATGTCCCAAGGCCTGGGTAACATTCTGCCATTGGCCAGAATGATACTGTAGTACAGAGACAAAAGGATTCTATTCCACAATTGTCTAGTGTAGTGGTACATGTCACGGGATATCCAGTATCTGTTGTCTTGGGATAACATGGTTGACAGACCATGATGCTTTGCCAGACAGGGTCTGCACCTGTCATCCCTGGGAATCTACTGCCTAGGGCTCATGCTTCCCCTATAGTGCCTTCATCATGCATGGTTCAAGTGAGGGTCCACTGCTGTTACAGGGACAGCCAAGCAATAAACTGCGGGTCTCTCTACACAATGATACATGTCAGAAACACTATATGGGCACACATATGTCAATCCCTAACATGGAGAACATATCTGTGCAGTGGCTAAGACATGTTTTCGGAGAGCACACCTGTATGACCATGTTATAACACATACCTCACCTCTTGCCCATTATCCTTTATTGGAACACACGGGCTGCAGGTGTGTCCATATTCCTGAAGGATATGTGCACCCCCACGCTAATTGCACTTGCATAACATCAGATGCATTATGCTGAGCAACTACCTTTGTGCCAAAGTGGAATTCAAAATGCACCTTGAGACAGATCACCCACCAGGCTGCGGACTTCCCAACTGTCATAATGTGCTGTAATGGGGAAGATTAGGTCTGCAACATTACCATAATAATGGCTACTCTCAACTATTCCATTATGAACTGGGAAGACTCCTCATGTACCAACACCTGTGCTCAATGCATGTTGGATTCCATCGAACCCACTGACCTGGTTCACAGTAGTCACACAAACAGGGCTAACAGTATGCTGCACATAGTTAGTCTCCAATGCCAATGTTATGTTTCCTAAGAGCAGAGTGGTGAGTGCCATGGCACCCATGCAGATGGACAATGCATGTGCAAATGCTGAATCCTACACAAATGACCCTTAAACAGTCACATATGTGCAGTGATTGTGCCATTAAAACAGAAACAGGATTCAACCCAACACAAACAAGTAGGCAAACTTGTGGTACCTTGCTTTAAACTGTACTACAGAAGGTAGTAACTGTTGCAAGAGTGAGCACACATGAGTGTAGGTGATCCCTGGTCAGTCTCAGTAAGATGCAGATACACCATATAAAACCACACAAAGCTAATGTGAAACTAATCAGCCACATATTATGAGGCCAACCACAGAGCATTCTATAGCTGTGTCATTAATCATAATGGCAATGACAAGACCTGCCATGCTGCACAGCACTATGGCATGGGAAGTACTGCACCTACAGAAATAGCACCTGGTCATCCAGATAGGGTCTCGGAGAACCTAAACCTACTCCCACCTCCCCCACCCCCAACAGGTATACCTAGTAATATATCCATGTACACTACAGGGCCCCTGTACTAACGACTATGCAGGTACAAGCTGCTGCACTCTCTGAAGCCATACATACAGCTTTCATGGGACCTGTCAACATCCCAGGGTGTATCCTACACAAATGTAAGAACGTTCAGCTATCCACATACACATCATGTTTAATCATAGCTCCATGTCAGGCTGTGTACACACTGAATGGTGCACAGCAACAGATATTACACCCCACAAAGGGGGAGACACCATTGATAATGGGACATAGTGTAAAAGCAAAATCAGGAGTGCACCAATGCTGATATCAAAAACTCCATGAACTTCACAAGGAAACTTGAAGTAAAATCCTTTATTGCACGAAAATCCCAGGACAACAGTGAGCGCTTTCACGTTCAATGACGCTTCTTCAGACTTTAACACTAACTAACAGAAATTCAACAGTTTTATACTTCTTAGTGTAAACGCCCTTGATTAATTAATTAATTATGCGTCTTGGCAACAATCAACAAAACAATTAAAACATTGCTAATAGATGGCAAAAGCCTTGGTTAGTATATCTAACATTAAAAACACATAATGTATGTTAAAAACATATATAAAAACATATGTATAGGTTTTTATAGACATATACATATATATATATTTCAAAACAATGTGGATGTGAGCAGTATATGAAAAATACAAAATATATAGAAGAAAGTACAAGTGTTCCTAGTGCTTGAAAGGCCTAGTAGCTAGAAATGGTTTTAAACTAATTCTGTCATTCAACCCATGCTGATGTGCCTGCAATCTCAAGATCCATTTGCCCTCAATTTCCTCTGTGCGGGTCTTAATATTACCTAACCTACTAGTTCTTTTTACTATTTCCAGAACTCTAAAATTAAAATGATGTTGTGAGCCATTGTCCAGCACATGTCTAGCTAGGGCATTGGTCGTGTTCTCTTTGTTGATCGCATAAATGTGTTCTCTTATCCGCTCTCGTAGTGTTCTATTAGTTTTACCTACGTAGTATTTCTCGCATAATACACATTGCGCTAAGTACACTAGATCTCTTGTTTTACAGTCCGCATAAAACGAAAACCTATATATACGGCCAGTGTGTGGATGTGTAAATATTGTATCTTGAGCTATATATTTACATTGGTTAAGAAACGAAACTAGGAACAGTCCACCAGTAATACGAACAAAGCACAGTTCCTAACCACAATCCCAGCACAAAAGGCGCTAGCAGACTCGTCAGGTAATCCCAATAGTTTATTGCAGAACAAGGTTAAGCGCTTTCATCACAACGTGACTTCCTCAGAACACAGATTTACACTCTCCATATACTTTTATAACAATACAAAATCACATGACACCAAATCACTCACACCTGACTATCATTAAAATGCAAAGCTGCTCCATTACCTTATAAAGTGCTACAGAACTCACTGACACAATAATGCATACCCCCTGTAATGCATACAAATTTACAATCCAAATATTATAACACATTTGATAAAAAGACATTACTTAAAAACTCACATTTTTTAAAAAACATGTTAAAAACATATAAATATGTATATATATGTTGATTAATTCTAAAGTGCTGATACTTGAGTTGCCATCAGATAAACCACTTCCTAACAGTCAGTGTAATGTTCTCAACTGTGTGATAATACTCAATACAAATACAAAAATACGAAAACATAATAAAATACAAAAACATAAAAACATAAAAACTTTCCCTACTAAAAGGTCATCCTACCTATACCTACCCCATATTGTCCAAAAGTCTCAAGTATCAGCACTTTAGAATTAATCAACATATATATACATATTTATATGTTTTTAACATGTTTTTTAAAAAATGTGAGTTTTTAAGTAATGTCTTTTTATCAAATGTGTTATAATATTTGGATTGTAAATTTGTATGCATTACAGGGGGTATGCATTATTGTGTCAGTGAGTTCTGTAGCACTTTATAAGGTAATGGAGCAGCTTTGCATTTTAATGATAGTCAGGTGTGAGTGATTTGGTGTCATGTGATTTTGTATTGTTATAAAAGTATATGGAGAGTGTAAATCTGTGTTCTGAGGAAGTCACGTTGTGATGAAAGCGCTTAACCTTGTTCTGCAATAAACTATTGGGATTACCTGACGAGTCTGCTAGCGCCTTTTGTGCTGGGATTGTGCTTAGGAACTGTGCTTTGTTCGTATTATTTACATTGGTTGCATGACCGACAGGGAAATGTCCCTTTCCTTTGCGAAATCATATCATGTTGATTGCTTCTTTCATAGCATAAAAGTCTTTTAAGAGATTTCATATTCTTATACGCTATTCTAGGTCTATCTTCCACTAAGGAATTCACTCTATCATCCATCTGCAAAAACTTCCAATTTTTATTAATAATTCTGTGTATCTGATTGTTCCTATTGGTATAGGGAATAACTAACCTCTGCACCTGTGAACAGATCTGACCTGATGTTGAGGGATCCGAAATAGGTCCCCGGTGGAAATAGGGCTTACCTTTCTCTGTCCTCAGCTTTACATTCATTTGTGGAGTGATTAGTATATTCTCTCTTTTGTATCCTCTATGTACAAACTCATCTATTATTTTATCTTCGTACTTCAGGAAAGTTGCATCATCTGTGGTGAGCTTTGATGCTCTGATTATTTGATTAGATGCAATGTTTGAATGTACATGTTTTGGGTGCATACTGGTCCGGTGTAAAAAACCATTCCTCCAACATGCTTTTCTAAATAATTCTGTATGTAGCCCTTCTAGCCCTTTTGATATTTTGACATCTAAGAATTCTATGCTGGTATCTGAACTCCCACATTCAAATTCAAGAAACTGTGTGGTCCCGTTCAAATATTTAACAAACTCTTTTAGTTGTAGCTCAGTACCTCCCCATAACAAAAAGACATCGTCAACAAAACGGGCATAGAATAATACATATTCCTGATAACATCTATTAGTAAATACATATATATCCTCCCAATAGGCTAGCACCAAATCGGCGTAGGAGTTGGCGCATGGTGTCCCCATCGCCACCCCTTTCTTTTGTAGAAAATATTTATCATCATAACACATCACATTGTTCTCTAAGACAATTTCAAGTAGCATCATCCATTTAATAACATCATTGTTACTAACGCCATTTCTTAACAGAAACAGTCTAACAAAATCCATGCCAATGACATTGGGAATACTCGTAAATAATGACTTAACGTCTAGTGTTACTAAAATATCTTCCTTCATTATGCTCCTTTTAGTATTCGCCATAGCCAAATTCTCCAAAAAATGTTGGGTGTCACGTAATATGTACTCAGTGTCAGTGACTATTGGTTTAAATTGTTTATCTAGATAGATCGAAATTGATTCGGTCAACCAACCTTTACTGGACACTATAGGTCTCATTGAAAGATTTTGAAGCCCTTTGTGTATTTTGGGCAAACCTCTGAAGGTGGGTATAGTAGGAGTCTCTATAAGAAAGTACCTATAAAGATCCATATCAATCACCTTTGTTAGCAACATGTCATATAACAAGCCATGCACTTTCTTTATCAAAATGTTTAAAGAGCTCATTGTTAACAGACAATATGTGTCGACCTCTGCCAACATATTTCCAATCTTATTGTTATAGATATCTCTGTCCATGACCACTATGGCTCCGCCTTTGTCTGCCTGCCTAATCACAATATGATTGTTATTCTGCAGGCTGATAATGGCTGTTTTTTCTTCTCTTGTCATGTTAGTAAATTCTGACTTGAATGTTTCACTATTATATAGTTCTAAGAGATCATGCTCACAGGCGCGCTCAAAGATATCTAATACAGGTGGTAGAGATGGTATATACACAGATGGCTTCCTAAAGACATTCTTATACAAAGTATTGTTGGTTTCCACAATGTCATTACCATATATTAATTTAAGTGCTAAGTTCCTAGTGAACATCTTGATGTCCAGAATTAAGTCAGTTACATCTGAAAAACCTGATGGTATGAAGTTCAACCCTTTGTTAATGCCCTTTTGACATAGTGCACAACTACCCTGCTGAGTCTGGTCTGTATGGCCATGAACCATGGTCAATGTAATTGATGTACTCAGTACAGATGTAGATGACAGTAGGGTTGATTCACACTGTGTATCATGACCTTGCCAGGTCGTAGGACACCATAACTCACACTGTGTTCCAGCTACACTCAGTAAACTAGGTGTATATTCCTATGTCACAGGAGTGGTTGGCAACTGGACTGCTGGCAGAACCCACACTACAGAAGGTGTCTGACGAATACACGCACATCAAACCAGTGCCAGCCACAGTAATACAGGGGTCATTCCTGGTACTCCCCCTCTTTGTTATCTATACCACATAGACTAACACAGAAGGCATCAACTTATTGATGTTTGCAAATGACTATGAACTAGGAGCAATAGTTGACTCATTGTATGCTGCGTTCAACATACAGAAGGGCCTTAGTGTGTCAGATGTGTGGTGTGTGATGTATGGCCACAATCTGACAGCTAAGTATTGCATTGTCATCCCCAATGGTACAAACCCTGTACTCATTAACTACCACCTAGGCAGCAGTCAACATAATGGCAACTGTGTTTATGGGATGTAGCTGGACAGTACTTCCCTTTAATAGTTAAGTCACCACAAAAGACAGGTAGTCGTATGTGGCACCCCTAATCATGACAGGGTGCTATCCAGGAATATAGAGCTAACAGTTCATCCATACTCAACACCCATGTAACCCATAATAGATCACATATTTCCTTTAAGGGTTATTGCCCATGTGTAGATGGCCTACACTGCCCTTCACAATCCCTAGCTGCACTATGTAGCATGCAGCCTACCCTGAATAAAGCCATGTCCAACCCAGAGGTGTTGGACATGCTACACTTAACACATCCTGATCCCAAATAAACACATACGTCATGGACATCCACCTTTCTAGTACAAGGATCACAATATGCCTGACAGATCCCTGTCCCATACATTTAACATACTCTTGCCATACTATGCATCCCTGTCCAGTGAAGCTGCACATCGCACCTCTCTGTGACATGGTGTGATGACTGCATGACAAATATATCAGTAACCATGCGTATCAGTTCTGTGGCACTGCTTGAACTGGCCACTGAAACTTACCTGTCTGTTGCCTACAGCTAGGTAACCTGTCTGCCTAGGCTCATAAATGGCCCAGGGCATATAGCCTACTAGATCATTATGACCATACATGCTATAGTTGATATCCAACCCTGCAAATACCATCAGGCTAGTTATTATCCCATGTGTTACACATGTGCAACACAGGCAATACATGGCAGGATGCTACACAGCTGTACAGTGCCATGTAGATGTATATGGCAAAACACATTCATGCTTGCAAGTCTGCAGGCTCACAGGTCATGTCCCTAATGGCTATGTATGACTATATATGTGACATATACACAGCATTAAGGTCGAGTGCATTAATATGAATGCATCCAGGCATGTGCTGATAGGTAAAGACACCACTACAGGCAAACAGACATACCCACATCAAGACAACATCCACATGGTGCATGAACAATGTCATCATATGACACACACATATATCGCAATAACATCACATCACCAGTAGGTGTCAAATATGTGTGACTTATACATGTCAGTGGTGTTAGTGTCATGTAGATTTACAAAGACGTATTTGTAATCTTAATAAATGTGATACACATGTATGTTCAGCTGTACTGCTGTACTTCTCTGTGAGTTACTGTGACCTGTCTCCATCGTTATCTCTTCCAGGTATGCCACGTAGCAGATTTCCGGTGTACAGCCATTTGGAGGATGGGATCCTCATCCCATACCTCCTCGACAACTACACAATGTTCTTCAGCCATGTGCCACAGGATGCACAGCAGCAGGATGCCCTGTGGGAGGAACTCTGCAGGAGGGTAAATGATGTTGGCGGTCACAATTGCACCTATCATCAGGTGTGCCGACACTGCACTGACCTGATAAGTTGGGCGAAACAGCTTGCTAATGTAATCATCAGGGAACAAGTTGCAACAGGTGGGGGGGCACTCACCCAGCCCCCACTCACACATACCGAGGAGCTACTGTCCAACCTGGGGACACCTGCAGACCTCCATCCACAAGCTTTAGCTGGTATTGTGGAGGTGGGTGTCTCTCAACCACCGAGCCTGGAGTTGCCTGGTAAGTCACTACTGCAAATAAAACACAACTATATATCACATAGTTACATGTGTTACTGTACAATATGTAATGTAACATCATATGCAAGGCATGTATGCACACATGCCACATACTATAGTCTGCTACTCTATGTATGCACAGATGTGCATACTCCATAATATAGTGTATTGTACTGGCTTATGTGCTAACATGGGCATTGCACCCTGTAGCTATCACACAGGTGTGGATAATGATCTTACTGCTGTGACATTCCTTTTTAGGTACCTCTGGCATTTTGCAGTGACAGCAGCCTGTGTCAGGTGAGATTGTTGTTATTTACCAGGCTTGATAATGCACGGAATATATTAATTGCATGCTATCTGCCATAACACACGTACACATAATGTATGGTGGTCCTGTTAATGGACACTGGTCAGACCTGCAATGCATCACACTGTTTACCTATGTGAAACAATTGAAGACTATATGAAACACCTACACTAAACCTTCCAAACTGTCATTGCCAGATGTGTGGACAACAGTGAATACAATGGTGGAGGTGTGTTCCACTGTAGGGACAGGTACTACATATCAGCATTACACATGTTGGGAATATGAACAGTACTGTACAGACAGCATATGTGTGCACACACACACACACACACACACACACACACACACACACACACACACACACACACACACACACACACACACTAAATGTGTTGGAGCTGGAGTATGCCCAGCCCACAGGATACACTCTTGTGGAGTATACCCTTGCTATGAATGTCACACAAGGTCATGTGCTATCAGACATGTCCATGACATGTAGTGGGCTGACTGCAACACTGCTCAACTATCCTGCAAAACATGTCTCACATCCCATACATACCACCCTTTGTCTGCATAACCCTGTCCTCACTGGAGCATTTGACATCTATGGGTGTATATCATATGGGATAACACTGACATGTGAGATAAGATGGCCATCGCAACCATTGGACTGAACATGTGTACACATGACCATGGAGGATGGCCAGAGACATGAAGCAACACACACAGTGGAAGTGATGTACATATGTATACACCCTGCTGTACATTGGCTCGACACAATACAACTGTGGCCTTTGTGTAATGGTGATATTGCAGATGTGAAACACTAAACATCATACAGGCTGGTGCACAGCTTGTGTAGGCATAACATGAATCCACCACATAACATGTCTTGAACATCTGGAGTGTGTCACGACATGGAAGCATTCACCTATACAATATCCAAATACATACATGTGTTGCACAACACAGAGATACATCCACATCAAGCCACAGATACAGTAAATTCACCTTGCTGGTGCCAGACATCACTGTCATGCCTGCTCCTCATGTGTGTGAGGTACACAGATGGCATGTGGGACATAGAGTACGTGTTAGTTAGCCATGTGTGGGCGTAGTTGCCAGGTATCAGTAATATGGTTGCAGATGTGCAGGGTGTCATCCATATACCCTTCTGTGACCTGTGTCACACATTCCACATTAGGATTTATTGTGTATACACCTCGGTGGCGTGGGTCACATTCCACATTAGATATATATTATATGTGAACATAGTCATGGCTATGAACTGTGTCAGTAGCTCACACTGTATAGCAATTGTGAAGCCACATGATGCCCTACAATGGCTATGCACATCAGCTCAATGTGCAGTATGTCCCTGCATATTTGTAGGGTGGACAGACAACACTGCATCAGCTGAAGGCCCATGTTAGTATAACACGTCCCTGCATTGGGACACCATTACCGTACTTTAGATTGGAAAGGACACCATTGTGTTACACATGTATGCATGTCATTCAACACATCAGCAAAAGACATGTCATATTACATGTGATTGGCAAGGTCATATGCCACACAGCACGTGTACTGTGCTGGTCTGTGGCACCATTGCAAAGTAGGGAGAGCTATGTCAAACGTGTGTACAACCACATGCACAATGTCTACACTCAGCTCAGGGGTAGGCAGAATAATGTTGAACAGACATGCACTGCTTTGGTGGAGATATGCAAGCTAGGGCTGAGGCAAACATAGTATGCAGTCGACATGCCCTACTGCTCTTGTCCTCACACATAGGGGCGGTGGCCAACACAAAGCATCAGCAGCAGATGTACAAAGGTCAGCGATGGCCTGTTAACATGTGGTGTATGTTGCACACACCATGGCAGTGCGGTGCAATGGTGCAAAGTGCATGCATTGTGTTGCAGGTATGGGGGATAGGCTGCTAACACAAATGGTGCAATACAGTTATGTATGCTAACCACCACTATAATTGTGTAAGGTGCATGCCATCTGCTATAACACATGCATGCTGTTGTGTGCAACTCAGGAATGTATGATTACCACTATAATTGCCTAAGCTGATACTATAATTGTCTAAGCTGAATGCCATCTACCATATCACCTGCATGTAGCGTGTGTCTGTGTGTGTGTGTGTGTGTGTGTGTGTGTGTGTGTGTGTGTGTGTGTGTGTGTATGTGTGTGTCTCTGTGTGTGTGTGTGTGTGTGTGTGTGTGTGTGTGTGTGTGTGTGTGTGTGTGTGTGTGTGTCTGTGTGTGTGTGTGTCTCTGTCTGTGTGTGCTTCTGTGTCTGTGTCTGTCTGTGTCTGTCTGAGTTTGTGTCTGTGTGCGTGTGTCTGTCTGTCTGTGTGTCTGTGTGTCTGTGTTTGTCTGTGTGTGTATGTCTGTGTCTGTCTGTCTGTCTCTGTGTGTCTGTGTCTGTCTGTGTGGGTGTGTCTGTATGTGTCTGTGTGTGTCAGTGTCTGTCGGTCTGTGTGTGTCTGTGTCTGTCTGCGTGTACCTGTCTGTCTGTGTGTGTCTCTGTCTGTCTGTGTGTGTGTCTCTCTGTCTGTCTGTCTGTGTGTGTCTGGTATAACTTGTAATGTACAGTTCTTGTCTTCCCCTCACAGGTGTTGATGTAGGTGCGTTGCCCTCCTGAGGTCCACCTGATGTTAGTGTCCCCACAGACTCTAGCAGTGGTGATGATGATAGTATGATTGAGGAAAAGGAAGGGTTGTCAGGGACTGAATCTGTGCCATTGGTTGCCATTCCACCTGCCTCCCCCTCATCCTTGCACACAGTTCCCCTGCCTGCACATACCCCATCACCACTGGCCATAGAGGAAGGACAGTTGGAGGGTGGTAGCATGGAACAGGGAAATGTGGTGACTATGGAAGGTGTGCCTGCACACCTTGATCCCAGTCAACAGACTGGTGATGTCCCACACAGGCATGTGCCCAGCACTGCTAGTAGGAGGACCACTGGCCAACATGCCCCTGCGAGACAAAGCACATAAGCTGGAGTCACCAGATGCATGTTTCAGGCTGTAATGGAGGCACAGGCACATGCTGAATGGCACAACAGAGAAGGTCTGAGGCTTCAGAGGGCTGCTGTCCATTCGTTAACTGACAACATCCAGGCACTTGCAAATGCTCACCATCATCTTGCAGATGTTTTGGGATAGACGATTGGGTGACATGGTGGGAGTCCTTGACCATGGCATGTCAATCCTCGAGCGTGGAATGTCTGTGCTGGAACATGTGGTGGGCGTAAGGCATCAGGCACGTGGACGTAGGTCAGCCACATCACCTGTTGAAGGTCTACGTGAATGTGCTACTGCACATGCCTGCTCCCATAGTGGCGGTAGCAGCAGAAGTGCAACTGGTGCTGTGCAGCCCACACCAGGACACAGCAGGCCACGTGCACATGGTCCTGGATGGTCCCAACAGGGACACGATTCCAGTGGGCATGTGTCATCAGATGGTACCCAATCTGGACCTCTGCCTGGTAGTGCCCATGCAACCCCTGACAGGCGCAGGTCACATGGCCATGGCCAGACACTGTGAACTGTGAAACTTGCATTGTACAGTCTGCAGCTGTTAATAATACCCCTGTGTAGGCCAGCCACATGCCAGACCTGTGTGCATGCATACACACACACTGGAAACAAATGTAGGGCACCTCAACACACACATGCCCAATGATATCACAGGTCCTAACACACACACACAATGTCATCCAATGGCACAGCCTAGGCCTCTGGCAAACATTATCACCCTGTGCATATGATAATGCCTGTGCCACATCCCTTTCATCCACACCATCTGTGCAGGGACATGTTCACATGGTTTGATGCACAGGGTGAACATACTAGATAGACAATTGTAGATTAATATTTTTGAGTAGTGTTGACAGGCAGCAAACATACCATGTATTGCAGTTTTAGAATGCATTTTTTATGTTTGACAGTATGTATCATGTGTAACAACACTAACAACATGTTGATCTTGACATTCTGCCTTCCTCTTTCAGGTGTAGTTGCATGTGCCAGGGGATGTTGGTGTGTGCGGGAATCCCATATGTACATGTTGACTACCCACAGGTCAGTATGACAATACCTGCATGCACTTTGTAGCTTCCACAACACAGTTATATTCTCCCATGTTTCAATTATGTTTACTGTTCTAATGATCCAAGAGCATGATAGCTGTGTAGTAAGCTCCTGTGTTCAGAGCCGTCACATACATAGTGGGTGACATCACAGGTATCGTTACCTGGAGTGCGGAGTGGGTAAAAGAGTGGTATGCTGGATGACAAGGGTATAGGCCAGTGAAAATAGTGGCTTTCCATTGGGAAGCAGTAATACCCACTCCCATGACAGCATGCAAGCACAGACACACCCACAAACTCAGGGATTCACAGGCACAGTAACACACACACACACACACACACACACACACACACACACACACACACACACACACACACACACACACACACACAGTTGCCAGCGTTTGGATGAGAACCCCTGCCTATGTGCATATCATCATTATAATACTACGCAATTACAAGACGTACCACAGAGATTACACATGTACAGGTAGTTGGAATAGCCTGAGATTGAGAACATCGACAGGGATACTACAGTACAGTGAGTATATGTGGGGAGGGGGGTCCATCAGTAGGCTATGTAACATCAGGTCACACCCCAGGGTGTACATGTTAACAGGCGGTTAGTATGCCCATCTGCGATTGATGATATCAACAGGGAGGCTAGATTGCATTGAGTGGATTGGGGAGGGGGCATTAACATGTCAATATGGTAAAATATAGCCTCACTCCAGGAACTGGACAGCCATACACATGGACAGCCACACACACACACACACACACACACACACACACACACACACACACACACACACACACACACACACACACACACACACGCACACACTGGCAATCACAAAGATATACACCTATGCCACACACATACAGACACTATACATGTGTGAAGTTTAACCACCTGCCTTTCTTTCTGCACTTCACTCTGTACTGGTGTCAATAACAGTGTTCAGGACAGTGATAACATATGGGATGCATTTCCAACCATACATGACATATATGGACACACATACCCACACGTGCCAGTACTGTGAATCAAACACCTGCCTATCTCATAATAGGTACTACAGACGTACAGCACTATCGCATCCGGTACAATGCTTACTGACTCCTTTGACAACTGGTTCTGATATATGCGCAAAATATGCACAGGGGAGGTATTACTGTTACAGGTGTCATGAGGTTTGCCTTCAGTGTCACCCTTACAGCATTCTACATTGTCTGTCTTCCACTTCAGTTACCAAAACCTGACCTTAGCAGGTACACAGGTTATTGCAGGACTGGTTGTAACACACCAGTGAGCTGTCCTCAGTAATCATTCATCGGCAAAGAAGCCCCACCACTTAGTAGTCATGTCCAAACATCTGTCCATACCTCATGTACCGCTTACTGTACTTAGAGCATATCACCATATACAGTTGGTAATGTTGAGGCTGCATTGCAACAGCATGATGTACTAAGACAACAGTCACCTTCAGACAACCAACACAGTACACACATGGAATCTACACAAACATCAATACATGTACACATATGCGATCTACATCAGTATGTGCACTAGCAGGTCAAGAGGATACATTCCACACCTTCCCCATGCCATGTGTGAAACATTGCCGAGCATTACACCATAATGGATGTTTTATTCATGTACTGGTAGGACACCACCACTTTCACCGAGTAGCCAAGTGTGCATATATTACAACAGCACATATCATCGTGACACACACAGCATTATTCCATGTCATGCTCCTACTAACTGTTACTTGACAGTGCCATGGTGAAGCCAGGGCAATGTAATGGTCAACGGTGAGCACATCATATTTGCCATACACACACACACCTCATGTGTACTGGAAGAGTGCCAGCAATGTGCTCTGTTAGAGCTAGGCAATACACTCATTCAAGCATGTGCGAGGTCTGTGGCTTGTAAACATCTCACCCCAGCATGTACTGGCTATTGTGGTACTAAGGCTAATGTCCAGACAGCACACAGCATGCATGGCTTGCAATTGTTGACATGGGGTATATGTAAGAGCTGTGGCCATACATGGCTGTACATGTCATGAACATATCACCTGTGACTATTCAGGAACATACAGAGCAGAGCTGGATTTCCCTGAATCTGTCAATACAGGCCTTGTGTAGGTCCTATGATCTTGTTATTTGGGTATGTTCATAGGCATTGCATTAGGTGGACATGTCTAATGACATACATGCCACATGGGTTGTTGTATGATATGATAGGTGTCATGGGTGACCAGTAGAGAGGGAATATTACCTCTGTTAACATAGATATCAAACCTTATGTACTGTTATCATGCTATCTGCCATGTGCATGTGTGTAATGAATGTAGCCACCTGTATGTAGAAAGGATACCGACAGCTATGGTAATTCCA
>NC_056729.1:649445142-649452642 GCF_019279795.1 Protopterus annectens | reverse complement strand
CAATGCACACGTCAGTACTGGCACCTTGTGTCTGCGTGTGGGGTATGATGCTCCTAACCACAGTCATACCCAGTATTACTCTCATTGGCATACCGACTGATGTGAGACACGTTCACATGCCCTAGGCCATAGAACCTCAGGATATCCCCTGTGGTGCACGTAGTACCTGTGCATTACTGCAGTGTGGCAAACTAAGTAGTTAGGAAGTGTATTTTTGAGCCTGACAAAGTGTGGCAATGTGTTTGAGTCCCTTAGAGAGTGTGGTTGTGTTGACAATGACATCTGCTCATGTGGACAGCCATGTGTGCTACACCTAATGTATGTCTACTATATCTCTGTTGCAGATATCGCTCATCAGCACACATATATGTTCTTACAGCACACAATGTCAGCTATGTGGCACATGGAGTAACTGTATGCACTAGTAATAGTAATGGCTAGTCAGTCAGGGGTTTGAACCCCTGTACTGGTAGATGTGTGACAGACGATGCTTAGGTTTTAGTCTCCAAGCCCTTCTCTGATGTACTTTGCTTCTATCTGTCCCTCCCACACACTCCCTGGTGGATGTGGAGTTCTACACCTGCTCAGCAGCAGCTTGTGTTTTGTAAGTGATGGTCATGATCAGGTGATGGCCTCTGCACCTACTGCAGTCCTCCTCTAGGTGATTGCATGTGGAACAGCTGTGGTGACGTTCCCATAGCCAGTCACATGGAAACACAGTACAATATCTAGGAACATCATGTTGGTGTTTTCCCATGCCAGTCACTGTGAGTGGAACCTCAATCTGGTGTTCGGTGAACAACATCACAGATGATATCTGGATATTCCTCAAACAACATACACAGTGGAAATTAGCCTAGAGATAGGAGGATGATGTGCAAGACATGACTACAGCATGTAAGTGTAGCTATGCTTCATTAAGACTACTGCCAATTTAACAGGTTGTGTGGTAATGGCTAGTCTGTATGTTTTATAACTGACAAGACAGTGCTCTGCTTGTGAGGGAACCCCCATCTGTAGGGCCATCTGTGGACTGGTCAGTGTGTGGAACCACTTGTTTCTTGTGTTACTCACTGAACACACATCTGTGAACTGCAGAAGCATAGTGTGAGGATTGTAGTCAGTACATGGTGATAGTGATGAGAGCTACCACCATGGCATCCCTGACTGGACATATGTCACATGAAACAGAGGTATGACGGTTACTGTCTGAGGTTCTCACAGTAACATGCCAATAATGGGTCACTGTTCATACCTGCAGTCAAATGTCTTCTATGCTTTGTACAGATGTAATGCAGTATATGTGCATGTGCTCCCTCTGCACATGTATGCCATCTGTTGTGTTGGGTTGATGGTCATATCTATGCATGCTGTTATAAGTAATCCTGAATGTTGTTAACTGTTATTAAGCCATATCTGTTTAAAACTGCAACACCATAGGCTGTATGGGATTGGATGTCCCGGCGGAACCTCCTGTCCGACTTCATCTCGCCATGGCACTGGATACTGGCACATCTGGGGCCCAGCCTTGGACCTCCACCTCTATTGACTCTGCACCACCTTATGGTGTAACTACCACTGAGGATGGGGCTTGTCCCCCCTGGGAGCAGGTCCAGACAAGAACTTGTCAGCCATCGTACAGTCCCAGACATGGTTCGTAGGGGGCTCAATAAGGGGTTTTGAGCCCAGATAAGCAAGCCCGAGGGCAGAGTGTCACATTTAGAGGGGGAACCTGCCCCTCCTAGACAGCCCCCAGCACAGCCACCTTTGCGGCTGTTTTGGTGCAGTGGTGGCTACCCATGTGTGGGGACCTCCGTCCCACTGTTTCCATCTGGGGGCTCATGGGCTTGTGACTGCTGAACACCCCTCCCTGTCCATGATGTATCCCCCACATGTGTCATATTCTGATCCTGTATGCTGTCTTGTCTGTCTTGTCTGTCATCCTACCCAACCGATCCTCCACGAGCATACCTACTCTCCTTCCCTGCCATCCCACTTTCACCTTACAGAAACAAAAGGCCAATCTGTTCCTAGAACAACATTTGCCCCATACATGGCTGTCCATTTCACACATGTGTCCACTGGACACATGTAACCTGTTTAATTTGAATCACAACATACTACTGTTGTTCTCACCTCTCTCTCTCTCTCTCTCTCAGGCACATGATTCTGGTATGCACATGAGGCCTAAAGGTTCCAGGTACACGTGATGCAGATGACCCCATTGTACACACAACACTACCGGTCCCTCTATGGTTACCCCATTTATCTTTTTCATGATGATTATGTCGCACAAAGCACCTTGCCAGAGTACTGTTCTGACATAATGATTGGACAGGAACTGTTTTGTTAATGTAAACAATATATTTGGCCAATGTACAAATGTTTGCGTGTATTAATGATACATGTCTGTCTGAGGGAGTCTTGATATTACATAGATCTACACCACTACATAATACAGGTGTTGCTGATGTTTCCCTTTTCATTCCTTTTTAATGCTTTGTTGTCACATGGGATGTTCTTGATATGTCTATATATATGTATGTCTCTATATCTGGACAGAAACACACACACATCCATCTACATGATGGAATGCATTTCCTATACTGTTGAATGACTGTGCTGGAAGATATGCTTGTGATAACATCCAATGTCTGTATATTTGCCATGGCTTAGTGGTAAATCACATTGGCTGTGGTATGCAGGGTCCTTGTTTCAAGCCTTGCAGAGGCCGTTTATTTTGTTGCTGGGAAGAACAAGGGCCATTGGATACTGAGTGATTAAGGCACTTTTAAGCAGTTGTGAGTGGGTGTGCATAGGTTTTGCGTGACGGTAAGCAGTGGTTACATTTGGTCAGAGTTCCTTACACACAGTTACCTACTTGGTTGCTTAACCTGTGTAGGCAATGCTTACCCCCGCACAAACAGGTTGAAACTCGCTCATTGCTGCTTAAAAGTGCTTACTCCCGCTTACCCCCATGCTAATGTCTTTAAAAGAAAAGAAAAAAGGGGTTGATAGAACAGTGGTGAAAAAGGGGCACAAAGAGGGAAAGAGAGTAGGGAAAATAGCTAGGGATGTGCAGAAAAGGTGTAGGGAAGGTCCATAGCTGTCCATTTCTTCTACAACAACAGCTGTGCACATGCAATTAATTTGGTGGGACATTTGGACAGCCTCAATCCTGAGAGAGGAGTGAGGACAACAATAGTATGTTGTGATGCCAATTAGAAATGTTTACACATGTGCGAAATGGACAACTATGTATGAGACGTGCTTTTTTTGTAGGAACAGATTGCCCTTTTTTACTTTTATGTTTAGGTGAGAGTAGGATGTTGGGGAAGGAGTGTAGGTATGATCAAGGAGGATAGGTTGGATAGGATGACAGACAAGACAAACAAGACGCATACAGGGGCGGTATATGACACAAGTGGGGGGAAACACCTTGGACGGGGAGGGGTGTTTGGAAGTCACAAGCCCATGAGCCCACCAATGGATACAGTGGGACTGAAGGCCCCACCCATGGGCAGTCACCACTGCACCTTCACAACCCAGAAGGTGGCTGTGCTGGGGGCTGTCTAGGAGGGGCAGGCTCAACATCTCGTTGCACCACTCTGCCCTCAAGCTGGCGTAGGTGGTCTCAAATCTTCCTGTTGAGCTCACTACATACCACAGCCTGGACCATACCATGGGTGACAGGTTCCTGACCACTCCTGCTCCCAGAGGGGAGCCAAGCCCCATCCCCTGTGGCAGTTCCACCCAAAGGTGGTGCAGGGCCAATGCATGAGGAGGTCCCAGGCTGGGCCCCATATGTGCTGGTGCCTGGTGCCATGGCCAGCTGAGGTGGGACAGGTGGGTCTGCTCGGACCGGCCTTCCCATACGAGCTATGTTGTAGCATGTTTAAGGCAGATATGGGTTAATAATAGTCAACAGCATTCACGATTAGTTATAACAGCATGCATAGGTATTCCCATTACCCAGGGCACCAGATATAAATTGTTGCAGAGCATGCAGAACACATGCATATATGGGTAAACTGTGGCCATTACAACAACATGCAGGTTTCATTGATGGCAACAGGCCACCAATATGGGAGTATTTTAACATGGCACATGCATAGAAACAGATGAATATTTATAAACCAATAGGACATATGTCTCAACAAAGCATAGGAGTGTAGACATACCAAATGAGTTGTGTAAATCGGTTACTTTTGCACATAAGGTAGGGGTGAGAGAGAGAGAGTTCAATTAACAAGTAATAAATCCTTGTGGTTTTCACAACATTCATAGTCACTGCAGTGGTCTGTCCCTTACATGTATTTATACACTACCCAATGGCGTTATATAGTACAATGGCATGTTTGTAGATTAGTATGTATGGACCTGTGTCTTATGTACAGGCTTGACAAGATGCAGGTGTTAATGCAACATGTTTTGAGATTGCTCTCATACACTTTGGGTGTGATGCTGGGATGACAGGTATGTTTGCATGTGCATTCTCTGACTATGTACAAGTCTGACTATCAGTTATATGTCATTAACAGCTGCCTACATTTCCTGGATCTTCACACTAATTTGGTAGGGGTACAGGGCAAAAGGCAGGTGATGTGGGCCATTTATCAGGACATACTGGGCAGATTGGAACAGTTGAGGGGTATGAATATGCATACCACTCTCTATTTAAGCACTCTAGCACAATCTGTGCAGTTGGTAAGTGTAAATATGTATACAGCTTTCTCTCTGAACATTCTAACAGACTGTGTGCAGTTGTGTGGAATGATTATGCATACAACTTACTAGCGCTCCTGGGATCCAGAGCCTTGCTGTGTGTGACAAAAGCATTACAGTTAAAATCACTGTACACTATGCTATCAGGCAATTATTGTGAGGCTTTGCAATGTATTTTGTCTAATATGACTGACCTGTTTGCACTTCCGACATTGTTATACAGCACTTCATACACATGTTATTTACATACCACAGTGTAGGTAATACTGCTTACTACAACAGTACTATTTAATAACTGCAACAGTACAAAAACATATGACTGCAGAGAAAACAGAAGCAATGCAGGGGTTACACCTTTATTCGCAGCATATTACACTATTCTGTATACTGGTATGACACTTTCTGAGGCACTTACATTTATTTGTTATGACAGTACATGCAGGCTATTTACTAACCTGCCTCACAACACATCTTTTACAGCCTAGCATCATAGGCTTGCTGGTTCACAGCATGCTCATCTGCAGCTGTCAGAGAAGTACATTGATATTTAGCCATACCTATCCATAGTATACACAAGCTAGGCAATTATTAACTATGTAGTGGAAGGAGTATTTACTCAGTTCTGGGGCATTCTGCATCTGCCTTGCTTCTTGGATCCACTGTTCCAGGACATGCCCCCTCCACAGCTTCAGGTCTGCATGGTGGTGCCTGACCTGCTCACCAGTACGGGAGATGCCTGTGGCACTAGTGAGGCCATGGGCGAGACTGTCCCAGACCTCCATTTTGTACTGCGAGCCCTGGTGCTGGCCCTGCAGTAGTCTCCTGTCATGGTGCTTTACCAGGAGCCATACCATGAATTTGGACTCCTGGATGCCCCAGCACTGTGCTCTAAAGCAAGTGCCTTCTCCTACTCCAGCCATTCTGCCTGCAGGGGGATGCTACAACCAGTTATGAGCCGTATTCCCGCCTCTTCAGTTTAAGTAGGACCGGATTCCTGCACTTTTCTGTAATTGGCCGGTTTTGAAAAGGCTAAGCTATGGGCACACATGCTTACTTCAGTTTGGCACTTCTTAAGGAAGTGTACCTGTGGGCATAGTGTATTGACTTCCCTACACATTGCTTACAATTATTTAGTTGGGCTGTGCGGCGGTTAGCATTGCTTATTGGTTATCTAGCATTATATTTGACTTTTGTCAATGATGTCTTACTCAATACCGGCTATATATGTGTCTGGTATCCGTCATTCATGTGTACATACATTGTGTGGGGTCCTGGGGACCTCTGAACCTTATTACAGTGACACCTCAACTCTATGTTTACTGCAGTACACCAATTCACATATTTATGGTCTGTGGCAGGTTATAAAATATTATGTTGTACATAGATTCAGTTCACATATTTGATTTGTTTCCTTGTTGTGAGGATTAGTTTGCTGATACCTCCTTTATATGTACTGTTATCATGGCATAGTGGTTTACTACTATGTCTGTGATGTACAGGGTCCTGCGTTCTAGCCTTGCAGAGGCTGTTTATTTTGTTGCTGGCCAGAACATGAGCTGTTGGGTACAGAGTGATTAAGGCACTTTAAAGCAGATGTGAGCGGGTGTGCATGGGTTTGCACGGAGATAAGCAATGCTAACCTCCGGTTACAGTTTTTTACACTCAGTTAGCCTCTACATTGCTTCACCAGTGTGATATTCGCATACTGGCAGTCAAACAGGCCACATGCTCCTGCACTTGTCAATGCACTGCATTTGGTGTTTGCATCTGAAACTCACACCCCTGGGAGGGAGTGAGGACTACGATATTATCTTGTGCTGCCTATTACATCAGATTACATGGCTACAGTATCGAGAATGGCTGCCCATTAGGCGTAAGCATGTCATTCGACTGTACTGAATCCAAGGCCTGTCCAGAGTTTGATTCATACTATTGGTGTGGTCCTCTTACAATCTGCACCTGTCTGGCTAATACATGGGAAATGGCACCATTAAATACAGACAAGTACTTGGGTTTTGGAACTCACATCCTTCAGCCGAGTCATGCTACTGCATACCTATTATTCTATCATCTTTCTAAGGTTGTAAGTGGAATATATGCTTTCTGTCCTTATCAGACCTCTCAAACGGTTGGGGACAAATATCACCTAAATCAGGGACATGTCATGACAATATCAGAGACAATCAGGGAAACAATTAAAATATTAGTACTATTAACTTGACACATTGACAGACTCAGACCATATGAATTAATACACATTTTCTGAGGTAAATGAAGTTTATAACTGTTAATTGTTGTCATTATTCATTACATGTAATTCACCACCTTTCCTCCAAAAGTTAGTGGTTTTAGGAGGGTTAAGAGGGACAGAGTTAGAATTTGAGTCAAACTCAGGAACATCCCTCGAAATCAGGGACAGTTGAGAGGTATGGACCCTATTTGTTCCCCCAGTGGTTTATGTCCTGTCCAGTGGAGTTGCTCTTAGTGGTTGAGAGGTATGGGCATAAGCTATGCCCATTTCAGAATATTAATTACATCCCCGGGGCGGACCTAATATGACTACGTCAGCCAACACCTGCACGCCTAGGTCCATAACTGCTTACCCATAGTTCCCCCACCTGACCCTCCTTTACAGCACTTATCCTTACTGTGGGTGCAGGTGAGGTATAAACACACTACTACACAGTGCCCACTCTCCGTGTGTCGGGACACATGTCATATGTTGTGTCGACCTATGGGTTATCAGGCTTGCACAACCTACTGGTCCGTGTATGT
>NC_056729.1:649395142-649442642 GCF_019279795.1 Protopterus annectens | reverse complement strand
ATTATGACAGTACCACTTTGTTTGAATGGATTTGGTTAAACATCTAATGCAATACTCAAGTTCACGCTTACATGTTATTATGTCGGTCTTACAGCAAAACAACATTCATTCTACAGGGAAAATGATATGTGCTATAGTTGGACTCGAAACATGAATGCCAGTTTGCTAGGTGGATGCACTACTCACTGCACTATTGACGTTTATGTTGATTCTGCATGTTTTTCTCTAGTTGAATGATGTTGATGTGTAAGCTATGATCAGCGGACAGCAGCGATCCACAAACATGCTGTGCTTTGCTAACGCTTTCAATATTGCAGCAATACAAATATAAAATAGGGACACGGGGATTCTAATTGTGAAAGTTCTAGGGAAGGGGCTCAATATTGCACTATGTGCTTGTGTGTTTATTACTTGGTTTTTATTTCACTGTTCATGGACATTCTTGTATGCTTAGCATACATTTCGGTATCTGCGGACACTGAATTACTAGCTTACGATTAGAGGTGACCTCTAATAGTAAGCATACTAGGTTGTGCAGCTGTCAGGGCATGTTTACGTCTCCATAGAGCACTTGTACATGCTCACTGCACTCGCACACGTTTCCTGTGCACATCGTGGGTGCGGTGGTGCGCCCTCATACATATTCATATGGCACTGCTGCACCTTCTGTATTGAGGACGCTTGGCGCAAGGCTAAAACCATCTTTGCGCTGAGCTTCTTGAATCCCGGGGATGTCTTTAACATCATTGTATATAAACAAGATGGTATGACATTGCATTATAAAGCTGTAATAGCTGAAAAAAGATGAACTCCCAGTCTATTGTGCCTTATTTGGGTTGCTAGCATCTTTCATTTCTCCCTCCTATAGACCTTCTCTTTGTCCATCACTCACCCCAGACCTTCCTGGAGGACTATGTGGATGTATCCACTCATGCAGCCTGCTCCATTTATCCACAACTGTTTCCACACAGTGCATTCTATCACCCTGTTGAACTATGTACCCATAATTTGGTAGGTATGCCTCCTCTATCATCCTTTGTCTTTCATTATAAGCTACAAAACCTTCACGCAGTCAGGGGTTTGTCTTATGCAACCATGGTTGGGAGGGTGGCCTAATGGTTAAGGTGTTTGCCTTACAAACACAAGGTGCAGGGTTTGAGTCTCCCAAGGGATGATTGGCTAGGCTTAAAATGGCTCGCAAGGGCAGTTAGCTTAGTACCTATGCCATGTCTCTCATTTTTTGCCTGTCCCAAAATACACTTAATTCCTGTAACCTCTGCATTAGCCCTTCTCTGCATTTCATTTATCAGCATAGTAGCCTTCCTTTGTACCTACTTAACTAATTTCATATTCTTATCCTATGTGGTTCATTTCTTCTGTTACTATCAGGCTAAGGGCTTTTTCCTGTTTTGTACTTTTTAAGGTCACTTCTTCTAGTTGGTATTTATTTGTACTTTGTTGACTGCATTACACCCACTTGGCTACTGGTCAGTTTTTAGGGGAGACCTAAGGTGATGTTTCTACTACTATAGGAGATTTGGCCAGGCACCAGGGAACTTCCCCTGCACTTTTTTTATTGGTGCCATGTGATCACCTGAGCTACCACTAACTCAAGCAGAAGGAACCTCAGTTTAATATCTCATTTAAAGGATGATATACACACAAGTGCAGCACCCCCTAATGCTGCATTGCAGTGTCAGCAATCTAATTACATGGAAAGGGAATAAAACCCACAGCCTTCTCGTTTTTCCACATCAAAGATGAGTGTGCTACCTGTTACATCACTGGCAGTACAATACCCTTTATGGATCATAAGGCTATGGTGAATGAATTTACCCCTACTTTCATTAAATCTTAAATGCCACTTCTAGCCCCATGCTAAAAGTTTCCTGGTTCCCCTGAAAGTCTTTATCTCCTGGCCACTACTGTCTCTTTTATCTTAATCTCATCCACAGATGTTTTGATTCTGGCATCATTGCCTTTTGTGGTGCCTAATACAAAGATACCAGACGCCCCTGTAGAACCACAATACCCTTTCTCCTTATTCTCCTTATTCTCCTCCTGCTGATTTTTCTACTTCTTTCCCTATTACCCCTTTGCTTTTTCCCATCCAGTCACCCCCAGCCCATTGCATACCTCTCAACCTTTTATTACAAGAAATCTGGACAAAGCCTAAAATAATGGGAAGGGGGGGGGGGCAAAGGGCCAAAAATAGGGACAGGTTTTAAATATTGTACTTATAAAGTTAGAAAGTTTGCTAGAATAACAGAATTTGTGTTGGCATGTATTTTCCAAAAGATATGAAGTCTTAAACTCAAATGTATGTTGTTATTTACTGACTTCAGTATTCAGTGATTTGCCAGAAAACCACAAAATATATGAGAAACAAATCAAAAATATAAGGCAAAAATCTGGACATTCTTTGAAAATCTGTACAGTTGATAGGAATACCATTTAGTCATATTCACACCTAGTTCCTTAGGACTGTTTTTTTTTTTGAAGAACTGAGACAAAGGCCTTGCTGAAGTTAGTTATGTGACTACACAGCGGTTTCTTTTACCAAGTTCCAGCATAGCTCAGTCCTAAAACTGAATCATGTGGACTGATATGACATAATTTTCACAAACTGTTGTTGGCGCTTATTCTGCACTTTATTTTCCAATAAATGAATTAGTCTATGTGTCATTGCACAACTGTAAGTGTGCATGTGTGTGTGTGTGTGTGTGTGTGTGTGTGTGTGTGTGTTTGTGTGTGCGTGTGCATGTGTGTCTGCATACTTCAACAGAAATATTGCCAATAATGGCATTGAATAATGAGGTTAAGATACAGTAGTTTTTCTTCAAAGTAGGCTTTACTGCAGCAGACAGACAGGAAGCATTAGGTCATATGACATGGATTTCTGCTATCAGTCACTCCTTCATTTAAAGTGGCAATAGCTATAAACACATAATCCTATATTCCGTTGCCATGACATTTTTTTTTCAGTTTTGCCTTTTGTATGATTAACTCTCATATATCCTTTCTCTTCCACTTCCCGATCACAAACTGGCATCCTTCCTTCCTTCCCTCCCTATTATGAAAACAGAAATGATGAATTCAATGAGAATTGCTGCCTCTTTCCCTTCTTCAGTGTACTCCTTCATCTCCTTGACTAATCTGTGCGGCTCTCTCCAGAGCTTTTTTCTTTCATCTCTATACCCTCTGTATTTAAACAATCATTTTTCACCTCACTTTATTTCTTATATTTTGTTTTTCTCTAGCTTTGTCTTGCCTTTCTTATTGCTTTTGTAATTGTTTCTCTAAATGTTTTCATATTCCTGCTTTTACTCTTTCCCTCTCTTCTTTAGTTTATAGAAAAGCCCTTTCCTTTGCAAAGGCAGCCTTCTTAACCTCACATTTGAACCATGTTGGCATATGCCTTCTTACTCCCTTGCTTTTTCCCTGCCTTTTTTCCATAGCTGTTTGTATCCTCCTATTTGTCTTTGTTTGAAGGTCTTATTGCTCTCCACTCATGTTTCCAGGCTCTCTTTTAAGAAACTGACCATTTTTTGTCCATTTGTTTGTTGTCTGGTTTTGTTCATTTGTATATTGTACCCCTCACATGCAGTAAACCAGGCCACTGCACGGTCACTGTTTGTTGTAGGAACTTTTTCTTATAGGTGTCATAACCCCCTCACCCAGCCTTGCTGAGTAAGATTTCCTCGTACCTTCTTATGCTAGTTAAATGAATACCTTTTGGAATAGTACCACCGCTATTTTACTTTGTCTCACTGATTTGAATTCAGGAATGCACCAACTTGCTTTGTGAGGATCAAAGTCCCCCATTATAACAATGTTTATTCCTTCCTAAGATTTTATCCATTCCATTACATGATCATAATCGCCTCTTTCAGAAATTGTTGGTCAAAATAGTGTATATCCACCACTGCTCACCCTTTTCCCTCTAATGTGACAGTTTACTATTACAATGTGGAAATGACTTTGTCCGAATTGTGTAACATCATATGTATGGTTTCAAAGTGTATGAAAAGCGAAAATAAACTTACCAAACTGGAATCCCAATAGTCAAACAGCGAATGCAGTTCAATGGTCAGATTTTTCAAACAGCGAATGTCGAACTCTCGATATAACCATGGTTTGAAATTGGGGAGTAAAATTGTTTTGAAATTCGACATTGAAATTCACCAATATGAATAAATGAACAAAATAATTTCCACATTGTAGCAGTAAACCTAATGTGACTGCTAGGCTGGCAACTTTTGATGGTCTTTGAGGTTCTTTTCTTCGTTTGTCTGCTCCTTTCTCTACTTTTCTGTCCTCAGGTACCTCACAATTTATCTGCCAAAAGTAAATAGCTAACCCTCCACATGTATTCCTTTTCTGCAATGCTTGAATAACAGTTATTTTTGAATCTTCAGATCTCAGTCCCTTTCATCATTTGTATGGGTTTGCTCACACCTGCTATGTCTACTTTCCCTCTTGTATCATTCTCTGAAGCAGTCCTATTTTTTTGCCAAAACTCCTGGCATTACTCACCTTGACCTTTTATCCATTCATGCCAGCCTCATCTCTATTATTTTCTGTACTTGTTCCACTATGGTCATCCTTTTTTTAATTTGTCACTTCTTTCTTGCATCATAATGCTTTTTAAACCAGTACCTACCCTCTACCTCTTCTGTTTTCCCTGATGATTCCTGGACCTTGCCAGCTCCATTAGTTTGAAAGGCTACAGCTCTGACTATGTCCATATGTAGTAACCCCGGCACCTTTTAAGGCTGGCTTGGTGGAGCTGAGGCATGACTCTGTCTGGGGGGGGAGGGATGAGGAACATGTGTCCCAGGTACACTCTTGATCATGAATCTCTAAGAAGGCAGGGGATGACAAGGAAATGCATTCCTCAAGGGAAGAAGGACTAGTATTATGTCAGCTGGAGTGGCAAAGCTATCAGATGAATAGCCCATTGCATGCCTACCGATTGGATGATAAGGGCTATGTGCAGGGAAAAGTAGAAACCTAACCTGTTAAGGCTGCATATGTGACCATCAGTGGTAGCTTCTGGTCTGAATCACCTCGACCTATCCTCATTATGAAGAGGGCTGGTGATACCTATAGGCAGGAGTTAAACACCTGGTTAAAGTTACATTTATTTATTTAACATTTGTTTACCAGGAAAGTCTGACTAGACACAGGTCCTTTTTCAGCAGAGGCCCGGGGGGAAAAGCTCCATGAGTAACAGTAAATTTTCATGCACACATTACAATAATCAAAAAAGTATAAAGTAAACAAAATGTAGTATACATAAGAACATACAAATTTGTTACATCTTGACAACAAAACCTAGGCTTTGAACATAGCTAGTACTATTTGTAGGTATGACTTATGTCAAGATATAAGGTTAAGACAGGTCGGTAGGAACAAAGGATTAAACACCGGGTGGTGAAGTTGGATATGTTTTGGGTATACTGTGATGTATCAGAGCACTCATGAGGGGTTAGCAGAGGAACATAGCCACTTATTTTTTTAGATAAGCTTTAAGCGATGGCTTAAAGTGGTTAGTGGATGAGATTGAGAGAATGGAGTTAGGGAGGGAGTTCCATATATAAGATATATAGTTGGAAAATAAAGATTCTCCTGCAGTGTTGTTAGCCTTGGAAACGGTGAGTAAGTTATTGTTGTTAGAGTGAAGTGATCTACTGGAATTGTAAAGAAGGATGAGATTTTGTAGTGCAGGGGTTCTAGTTGGTTGTGTTACAATTTTGTGAGTTAGAGAGAGTTGGTTGTAAAGAATAATGTTGGGAAGCTCAAGCCAGTCTAGTATCCTTAAAGCTGTACAATGATGTGTTCTATATGGGCAGTCATATGCAAACTTAGCAATTTTATTATAACATGCTTCTAGCTTAGATAAGTCAGTTTTCCTTAAAATAGTTAATATTTGAGAGGTATATAGTAGAGTGGAGAGCAGATGGGTTTGTGCTAATGTAATTTTGGCCACTGTGGTCAGGAACCTTTTGTACCTATATAGACTTCCAAGTTTCTTATGGACTTTTTTATAGTTAGAGAGACATGCAAGTCAAATTTTAGGGTATTGTCTATTTCCACTCCAAGAATGGATACATGGAAGATGCATACATATAGTGTGTGCCCATGACATTGAGGGTAGTTGAGGCTTAGAGAGAGCCATACTGCCTGATATGAACAGTCCAGTCCAAACCAAATTGTAAGTTGTAAAAAACAACCAAACAAAAAATATTCTAGTACTTTCCTCTGTGTTATTTTCCTTAATGGTTTACCCAAGATTTCTTTTAGCTGTTCTGTTTAACTCCTACAAGTCCACTCTCCACTGCCTTACATGTTGGCATAATGATGTAATTTTTCTGATCAGTAATGCTCTCCCATGTTGAGAGGTGAACTACATCAGTAACACAGGGATTCTGCCTTTGCCGTACCTTATGTCAAGATATAAGGTTAAGACAGGTCGGTAGTAACAAAGGATTAAACACCGGGGGGAGAAGTTGGATATGTTTTGGGTATACTATGATGTATCAGAGCACTCATGAGGGGTTAGCAGAGGAACATAGCCACTTATTTTTTTAGATAAGCTTTAAATGATGGCTTAAAGTGGTTAGTGGATGAGATTGAGAGAATGGAGTTAGGAAGGGAGTTCCATATATAAGATATATAGCTGGAAAATAAAGATTCTCCTGCAGTGTTGTTAGCCTTGGAAATGGTGAGTAAGTTATTGTTGTTAGAGTGAAGTGATCTACTGGAATTGTAAGGAAGGATGAGATTTTGTAGTGCAGGGGTTCTAGTTGGTTGTGTTTCAATTTTGTGACTTAGAGAGAGTTGGTTGTAAAGAATAATGTTGGGAAGCTCAAGCCAGTCTAGTATCCTTAAAGCTGTACAATGATGTGTTCTATATGGGCAGTCAGATGCAAACTTAGCAATTTTATTATAACATGCTTCTAGCTTAGATAAGTTGCTGCAGTGGTGGTGCTGCGGTAGCTTTGTCGCCTCACAGTAAGACGTTGTCCTGTTCGATTCTCAGCTAAAGCATCTTCTGTGTGGGAGACATGCGTGAATGGGTGTACCTTCGTTGAAGGTTGTGCATCAGGCCTGGCAAGTCGGTACGTAAAAATCTACTGCCAATCATTAGTGGACCGGAGTTCCCCTGTGGCGACCCCTAACCGGGAAAAGCCGAAAGATACAACAACATGCTTCTAGCTTAGATAAGTCAGTTTTCCTTAAAATAGTTAATATTTGTGAGGCATATAGTAGAGTGGAGAGCAGATGGGTTTGTGCTAATGTAATTTTGGCCACTGTGGTCAGGAACCTTTTGTACCTATATAGACTTCCAAGTTTCTTATGGACTTTTTTTATAGTTAGAGAGACATGCAAGTCAAATTTTAGGGTATTGTCTATTTTCACTCCAAGAATGGATACATGGAAGATACATACATATAGTTGTAAAAAAACAACCAAACAAAAAATATTCTAGTACTTTCCTCTGTGTTATTTTCCTTAATGGTTTACCCAAGATTTCTTTTTGCTGTTCTGTTTAACTCCTACAAGTCCACTCTCTACTGCCTTACATGTTGGCTTAATGATGTCATTATTCTGATCAGTAATGCTCTCCCATGTTGAGAGGTGAACTACATCAGTAACACAGGGATTCTGCCTTTGCCATACCTTGTCAGTTACAGCTACTGTAAATCCTTGATCATCAGCCCACCTTCTGAATCAGGTGCTGTAGTCCTGGATTTTACCCTTCCCTTTGTGCTGACAGTTGGCCCCATTAGAACCTCTAAAAATGCCAGTACACACTCCCACTCTTTGCTTGCGCTTGTTGTGATGATGTGAGGTATTGTCAGCTATGCCAGGAGTAGTGCAGCGGAGGCATAACATATGCCAGCATAGCTAGCTGGAATTTTGTAAAGAATTATATGTCATTTGTATAACGAACTGATTTGTACAGATGCTTGTTCATAGGTTCATGGTATTTACTAGGCTAACAAACACAAGGACCTTTTTAAGCCTAACCATACATCCCAAATCTCTGACAAGTTCTGATACCCTTGATAAATGTAAGCATAAGCCAGGGAGATGAACCATTTACAGGTTACCTGTGTCTATTAGACATAGACATAGATGCCAAACCAGGGATGAATTTCTGGTTTCCTATCCAATTGTCCAAGTTGCACTTGAATTGGGTAAGGGAGGAACTCTGCTTCACATGGATGGGGAGTCTGTTCCATAGATGGGGTAGTCTCTGGGATACATACATATCTTTCCAGCAGGACCTATTTATATCACAGGCAAGGCTTAAGTCTTTAGAACAGGTAATTCTGGTGCTGTTTGATTTGTGGATATGGAGGAGGTCCATCAGAGTGGGGTCTGACAATTCCCTGTATGCCAGGCATAGATCTCCCCTCAAAAGTCTGTAGGAGACAGAATACAGGGATAGGGCCTTGAGGTGGTCTGCATAGGACATATTACTTACACCCTGTATTCTTTTAGTGAGGAACCTCTGTGGACATTCCAATTGTTGGATATGCATGATTAGGTGCATACCAAAGGGGGCATTGTACTCAATGATAGGTCTGATGAATGCCAAATACAGTGGAACAATGACTTCCTTGGACTTAGATGTCATATCTTTGTTTGTAAGTTGGGCAACATAGAATGATGTCCTCACCACTGTAGACACATGATGATCAAAAGTTAGATTACTATCTATGTGTGTCCTTAAGTCCCTGACTACTAGGTCAACTCTAAGGGGTGTGTTGTCAATATGATAGCTACCAGGGAAGGGTGACATTTTTTGGCATTTATTTTCAGTCCATAGCTCTGACACCAGTTGTTTGTCTGGGTCAGCCCCTCCTTGAGAACATTTGTGTCAGTGTGAGATTCAATGACAGCTCCTAATTTGCAATCATCTGCAAATTTAGTCAGCCAGAGACCACTGACATTGGCCTTGACTTCTAAGAAGTAAATACCAAAAAGGAGTGGACCAAGGACAGATCCCTGAGTGACTCCACTTGTGACTGGCCTTTTTGTAGAATGGGGTATTGTGTCAAATTCCTTGGCCAGGTCAAGGTAGGCAGTGTGAACGATTTTGTCCTCACCCATTGCTTTGGTGACCTTCTCAAAGAAGTTCATCAGGTTGAGTAGACATGATCTACCATTGACAAAACCAAACCGGGTTGAGTCCAGTGTCTGTAGGTTTACTATATCTCTATTGATCATCTCCATGACTTTACATACATTATTAGTGAGACTTATGGGTCTGTAGTTTCCAGGGTCTGCAGATGTCCCACCTTTGTGCAGAGGGATAACTGTTGCCTTTTTCCATTCATGAGACACAACATCTGTTTGGAGGTTACAGTTAAATAGTAATTCCAGAGGCCATGATAGGTCATGTTTCATGCTATTTAGAAGGCATCCTGGGATATTGTCTGGTCCCATTGATGCAGTGTTCTTGGTCTTAGAGACAGCATTAAGGACCTGTTCCCTAATGATAGTAGGGAGTGTTATATTTGATGATATTTCCTAAGAGAAGGTTGAGTGAGAGAGAGGAGTAAAGCTGGAGCTGAATTTATTAGCCAGGAGGTTTGCTATAATTTCTGGCTCAATATAGGTGGCTCCATTTACAATGAGCTCTGCACACAATTGTGTATTGCCATTGAGGTTGCGGACATAGCTAAAGAATGTTTTGTGGTTGTCCTTGGCCTGGGAGGCCAAACTTACCTCAGATTTGCTTTGGTAGACTTTATTCGTTCTCTGAATTGTTTGTTTAGTTTGACGAGAGTGCATTTATTATACTGGGTGCTGCACCTCCTAATTTTTGCCATGATTTTCTTCCTCCTATTATATAGCCGACTGATTTTGTGAGTCTACCAGGGTGTCTTGTTTTTTTAAGTTAGATCTGTACTTCTTTCTGGTGGATACAGCTGCCATTATGCAGCTATTAACATGCTTGTACATGGTTTTTGTGAACAGCTCTGCATAGGCAGAAGTATTCACAGGGTTTATGGGGGCTTGAAATTTTGCCAGGTTCTCAGTTAATAGAAGGAGGTTAGCCTTAGAATAGTTCCTGAATATTCCAGGTTTAGCTGGGGGTCCAAGTTTTATTTTTACTTTAAAGGAGACAATTTTGTGGTCTGACCTTACCAGGGAAGGCATTACAATAGGGGGTGCACAGCAGTCTCCCATATTAGTGAGTACCAGATCCAGTATGGTTGCACCCCTGGTTGATGTATTGACTATCTGGTCCAGAGAGTTTCTGTTTACAAAATCCAGGAATCTCTGTGCCTGTGTATTTGGTGTTGTATAGAATTCCCAGTTAATAGTGGGGTAATTAAAGTCACCCATGAATATGGTATTGGGTTGAATAGTTAGTGTTTCTAATAAGTTTAAATACATGGTATGGGTTTCCTTGGTCATAGAGGGGGACCTATACTTTGTAAGGAAGTGGTACTGGATTTTACCTATGGCAATTTGAACATGGAACAGCTCAATGCATTGTCCTGTTTGACCAGCCTTGAAGTATATTTATTTTTGATGTAAATAGAGACACCTCCACCTTTAGTCCCTGCCTGTGAAGTAGCTGGCCTAAATGTGTGGAAGGCATTATAACCTTGCACTTTTGGTGTGCTCTCCGTGGCTTTAAACCATGTCTCAGTGACCACACAGACATCAGCATTCTTTGTGCTGAAAATGTATTTGTAAAGTTGCTTATGTTAAAAATGTATTAATGATATGACAGGGAAATTTGCTTGATGCAGAGAGCTTTATCTGAAATACTGTGTGTATCTATTTTTGTTCGAAGTGAATGGTCCTCTCCAGCATCAGTGGTGAAGATGTAGGCTCCTTGATTACTGTCCCAGAGAGGGCACATCACAGTTTCCCTATAGAAGCCCTGTGGGGTGAAGGACCTAAAGACCAACCCTTACCATCCCCAGACTAATGGTCTTGTGGAGAGGTTAAACTTTACACTAAAAACCATGCCACGGGCATTTGCAGACCAGTTTAAGAGAGAGAGAGTGGGAACAATATTTACCCCATCTGCTGTTTGCCTACAGAGATGTACCCCAAAAATCCACAGGTTTTTCACCCTTTGAGTTGCTGGATGGGCACAGGGTGAGGAGATCTTTAGATTTGATTCGTGATGAGTGGGAGGGTGAGTGTGAATCCCACAAGGAGTCTGTTGTGGAATATGTCCTAAACCTCAGGACAAGGTTTAGGGAGCTCATGGGCTTGGCCCAGGAGAACCTGTCAGGAGCCCAACAGCAGGGAAAAGGTCTGGTATGACAGGAATGCTTGAGCCCAAGAGTATGCTATGGGACAGCAGGTTATGATTCTCATTCCTGTCAGACACAATAAGCTGCAGGCTGCTTGGGAGGGACCCTTCATAGTGGTAAGGAAGGTCAGTGATGTTAACAACATGGTAAAACTGATAAGCAGGAGGTAGGGGCACAAATTGTACCATGTTAACATGATGAAGCCTTACCATGATAGGAAGGCCCTTGTGCTAAATATTTGCAGTAGGCAGCAGGAGGAGTCTGAGGGGGATCTATGGCTACATCGAGCCAGCCAGCAAAATGCCAAATTACTATGGTGGAGCCTACGGTTGCAAGCATATGATATGACAGTGCAGCACTGTTGTGAGGTTAGCAATGCCAATGCAGATGGGTTCTCAAGACAAGGCATGGGTTAATGTATTTCCAGATAGGCTTATTTCTCTCAAGCAATATTTCTCAAGGGGCACTTGAAAAACTAGTATGAGTCTTCAAAGGGGGAGAGAGAATGTGATGATGTGAGGTATTGCTAACTATGCCAGGAGAAGTAGGTCAGTGGATGTGTAACATATGCCAGCATAACTAGCTGGAATTTCATAAATAATTATGTCACTTGTATATCAAAATGATTTGTACAGATACTTGTGTTGAAAATGCATTTGTAAAGTTGCTTATGTTAAAAATGTATCAACAGTATGTCATGCTGGACAGAAAGGAAATATACGGTTATATTAGACTGTACTGTGGTAACTGAGGAAATGTATATATGTGGACAGAGGATACTGGAAGAGAAGAGCTTAAGCTCAGTCTAGCTACCTTTGAAAAGTAATGTGAAATTAAATGACTTAATTTAGCTATAAAGATTGTACCTTACAATTCTGATTGTAGCCAGAACAAACTGTCTGGGAAAACAAGTACTAGGAGGCCTTTTATACTGTTATTAGCAGTGGACTAATTGCTACTCTGGAAGGGTAGAAGTGAAAATTGTTTTATGACTTCCAGAAGCTGCAACAGACAAGCCAGTGCATTTCTTTGTGCTGGTCACAAGCCCGGATAAATGGGGAGGGTTGCGTCAGGAAGGGCATCCGGCGTAAAATTTTGCCAAATCATACATGCGAATAACAGGACAGAGATACATACCAGATCGGTCGAGGCCCAGGTTAACAATGACTGCCACCAGTACTGTTGGCCAACTGGGTGCTGGCGGAAATTGGGCTACTGTTGGCTGAAGGAGGAGAAGAGGGGGAAGGCATGCCCAAAGGCAGGTAAAGGCTAGGACTGTGATAGTGAGAGTCAGAACTTTGAATGTTGGAAGTATGACTGGTACAGGGAGAGAGCTAGCTGATATGATGGACAAAAGGAAGGTTGGCATATTGTGTGTGTAAGAGGCCAGATGGAAGGGGAGCAAGGCTAGGTGTATCGGAGGTGGCTTCAGATTGTTTTATCATGGTGTGGATGGGAGGAGAAATGGTGTAGGGGTTATCCTGAAGGAACAGTATGCTTAGAGTAGGAGTATAAGGAGATGAGGTGCATGGCAAAGAGAGAGGTGGCGAAGGCTAAGGATAAGGCATATGAAGAGTTGTATGAAAGGTTGGACACAAAGGACGGAGAAAAGGACCTGTACCAATTGACTAAACAGAGAGAAAGAGCTAGTAAAGATGTGCAGCAGGTAAGGGTGATAAAAGATAATGAGGGAAATGTACTCACAAGTGAGGAGAGTGTGTTGAGCAGATGGAAAGAGTACTTTGAGGGGCTGTTGAATGAAGAGAATGAGAGGGAGAGAAGGTTGGATGATGTGTGGATAGTGAATCATGAAGTGCAGTGGATTAGCAAGGAGGAAGTAAGGATAGCTATGAAGACAATGAAGAATGGAAAGGCTGTTGGTCCAGATGACATACCTGTGGAAGCATGGATGTGTTTAGGTGAAATGACAGTGGAGTTTTTAACCAGATTGTTTAATGAAATCTTGGAAAGTAAGAGGATGCCTGAGGAATGGAGAAAAAGTGTTTTGGTACCAATTTTTAAGAATAAGGGTGATGTGCAGAGCTGTAGTAATTACAGAGGGATTAAACTGATCAGTCACAGCATGAATTTATGGGAAAGAGTAGTGGAAGCTAGGTTAAGAAGGGATGCAATGATTAGTGATCAGCAGTATGGTTTCATGCCAGGAAAGAGCACTACAGATGCGATGTTTGCTCTGTGAGTGTTGATGGAGAAGTACAGAGAAGGTCAGAAGGAGTTGCATTGTGTCTTTGTGGACTTAGAGAAAACATATGACAGGGTGCCTAGAGAGGAGTTGTGGTATTGTATGAAGAAGTCAGGTGTGTCAGAGAAGTATGTAAGAGTGGTACAGGATATGTATGAGGGTAGTGTGACAGCGGAGAGGTCTGCAGTATGAGTGACAGATGCATTTAAGGTGGAGGTGGGATTGCATCAAGGATCAGCTCTGAGCCCTTTCTTATTTGCAATGGTGATGGACAGGTGGACAGACAAGATCAGACAGGAGTTCCCGTGAACTATGATGCTTGCAGATGACATTGTGATCTGTAGTGAGAGTAGGGAACAGTTGGAAGAGACCCTGGAGAGGTGGAGATATGCTCTAGAGAGAAGAGGAATGAAGGTCAGCAGGACTAAGACACAATATATGTGTGTGAATGAGAGGGAGGATAGAGGAATGGTGAGGATGCAGGGAGTAGAGGTGATGAAGGTGGATGAGTTTAAATACTTGGGATAAACAGTTCAGAGTAATGGTGAGTGTGGAAGAGAGGTGAAGAAGAGAGTACAGGCAGGATGGAGTGGATGGAGAAGAGTGTCAGGAGTGATTTGTGACAGATGAGTACCAGTAAGAGTGAAAGGGAAGGTCTTCAAGATGGTAGTGAGACAGCTATGTTATATGGGTTGGAGACAGTGGCATTGACAAAAAGGCAGGAGTCAGAGCTGGACGTGGCATAGTTAAAGATGTTAAGATTTGCACTGGGTGTGACGAGGGTGGACAGGATTAGGAATAAGTATATTAGAGGGTCAGCCCAGGTTGGAAGGTTTGGAGACAAAGCCTGAGAGGCAAGATTATGTTGGTTTGGACATGTGCTGAAGAGGGATGCAGAGTATATTGGGAAAAAGATGCTATGGATGAAGCTCCCAGGTAACAGGAAAAGAGGAAGGCCTAAGGTAAAGTTTATGGATGTGGTGAGAGAGGACATGCAGGTGGTTGGTGTGACAGAGCAACATGCAGAGGACAGGAAGAAATGGAAACAGATGATCTGCTGTGGCAATCCCTAACGGGAGCAGCCAAAAGAAGAAGATGTGCAAGATTTTGGGTCAGTTGCTTGGAAAGGGGGTAGTATGGGAACCAGTAGTCAGATAACCAGATGTGTGTACTGTCATTCTGTCATCCATCTGAAAAATTATGTTTTAATACTAGATGAGACTGATGTCTCACAACTGCCTGTTTTTGCAACCTGACAATGAAGGATCTCTCACCCACTTCATCTTGCCTTGCTCTAGTAAGTGAAAGAGGGAATAGTAATTATTTAGATCAGTCAGGAAAATGAGATTAGTTAAGTACTGTTTTTCTGTATCTGTGTGAATCCATTCATCTGTGTTATTTTAATCTTACCTGTGATTAAAACTCTGGTGTTTATTGTAAATAGATATTTAGTATTTTATGTTCTTGTATTAGTTATTATTAAATATATTTAAACTTTTCATTGCGCTCATCATTTAGAGAATATTTCAACCTTTTAAAGTACTTATATCTATTTGGTGACTCTGTAGCCACTCCTGAAAGGCTTACTGCATTGGCCAAACTAATATTAATTTCACTCAGTATAGCCTTAAAGTAGCTGACTTTGGAGTGTCTGTTGTCAGTAACTATGTTATAGCCTGGACAGAAGGGGGGCAGCCTTTCCCAGGTGTGTGTGTGTGTGTGTGTGTGTGTGTGTGTGTGTGTGTGTGTGTGTGTGTGTGTGTGTGTGTGTGTGTGTGTTTGTGTGTATATGCAAATCAAATCTCCAAGAGTGTGTGTGTCATCTGCTTGTAGCAGGGACATGAAGCACTAGTTTCACAGAGAGGGTGCTTGAGGACTTGGGTCCAACACTCGGCTGAGGACTCAGCTCTATAGCTGTGCCAGTGGGGAGTCTTATTGGTGACCTGGGGGGAGACAGAGAGAGAAATCCAGAACCTGGACTGAGTGTGTTCCTTGTGTACTCTTAATGGAAATTGTGCTTGATGTAGAGAGATGCATCTGGAAATGCTCTGTGTATCTATTTTTTTCCAAGTGAAAGTCCCTCTACAGTGTCAGTGGTGAGGATTCTGGCTGCTTGGTTACTGGCCCAGAGAGGGAATTTCGCACTTGTCACTTCCCATGCCATTCCATGTGACTCTTCTGTAGTTATAACTGTCAAGCCATTAGTACCCACATGACTTTGACAAGGATAGATCTGCTGCCATCAATGAGAAGCTTTCTTCCTTCCCGTCTTTTTCTGTCTAATCTCAAACCTGTAACATTTCTCACTGCTGCTTGCCCACTCTATTCAAACATACCTGCACACTTGACATTCCTTCTGATGGTGTCCAGGATCACTGCATCTCCTCCCTACTCCTTATTATTCTCCATTTTTGTAGAAGTCCATCATAAGCTGCCTGCATTAGCTCTCATACAGTCTTTTCCTAAATTATGCCTCCAAATTGTACCACTTCTGAAGCTCACTCTATCTTTTCCAACTGAGCTCATTTTTTGTAAGCTGCAAGAATGTCTAATACCATGTCCTGTCTTCTTGCCCCCCCTTTTTCTTCCCCTACTGTTCAGTACCATCCAGTTATCTTCCTTCTCTTCTTTGTTTCCCACCTACTCTAGTCTTAGCTATTATATATCATTCCCTTCTTTCCCTTTTTGCATTGGCATATTTGTTGTTTCCTGACTTGTTCTACTTACCTCTTGTACTTCTTTGCTCTTGAGCTGTTCCTCTGTAGTCACTCCTCTGTTCTTTCCTTTCTTTTCTACCTGACTTGCCAGCTGTTCCACCTCTGCTCCTGTACCTGGCCTGCCTTTTCTCCATTATTCGTCTTTGTATTAATTTATCCAGGCTAAGTTATCTCCCCATCTGTTTCCTATGACTGATTGACACCGGCTGTGAGCTCCCTAGTTATTCTCTTCTGACAAACTACCACAGCTTCTAAAATCAATCTTTCTTTAAGCTGTGCACCCAGCTCTATCCCACATTTCCCTTAATAAAATGTCACATCATAGCTAGAGCGCTGACCCATCTCAGTCCATCACTTCTCCAACACATTTGTCTTCATTTCATGGTTTTCCACTGTCTGGTTAAGATTTTTTCTAGTTTAGCTTTTTGAATGCAATTTATTTTGTTTGATTCCTAAATCTGCTTTTAATCATTTATCTAACAACTTCTTGCCCATTTATTACTGTCCTATATTCCCTGGATATGTATTGCACTGTTGTGAATGTGTCTAAATTTTGCCCTTGAAATAGCTATTTCTCTAAACTACTAATACCTAAAGAGGTCACACTTGGCTGACAACATCATTCTTTACTGATAATACATTTCCTTTCTTTTCATGTACCTCAGAATATTAGTTAAATCAGAAGCAAATATCAAACCCCATTCAGAAACATAAAGAACTTCTTTATACTGTCCCTATGCTTAAATGTTTTAATTCATAGGGCTTACTGCAAAGCATAAAAGAGAATAACCTGGTACAGACATCTAGTTTAAATGTAATATCCTGAAAATGCAATGACTGAAATTAATGCGTATTTATATGTTATAGAGTTTGCTGACATGGAGTGTAATGTCGGTACAACCCATTTTCAGTGAAGGGCCAGGAAGAAAAACTCCACAGTGAATATTTATAAAAACAAGATTACACTACATATAAACCACTGTACTGCAAGTGGACATGCACACACACACACACACACACACACACACACACACACACACACACACACACACACACACACACACACACACACATGCACGTATGTACACATGTACGTGTAATGCTGTTCTAACTGTAAAAACACACCTGAAAATATTATTATTTTATGTATAGACTTTGCAGTCAAGCTTGTTATGAGCTGTAATTTTTGAGAACATTAGAGTTATATTTTTCTTTGCTAATACTCGTTTATCAGTAAACTTCCTCTGACCTATGATTGCATGCAGATTGTGTAAATGCACATCAATAAGCTTCATTTCTCCACAGTGAGTTGTAGTTTGTTGGGCAAAGTATGTGTTTAATTTGCTGGAAACACTAGTGTTACCCTTCCTAGTTAAAACTATGTGGCTTTTTGTTTAAAAAAATTATGAGAGAAAGCTGGGGTTTAGGCTCATTAAAAGCTTATGTCCAGTACAAGCCCCTTACCCTTAACTTGCTCTAACAAAAGTGTTGTCATGAATAATTATGATTTTAATGTCCTGCTGTCTCTAGTTTCAATTGATATCCACCACTAAAACACTGATAGCATGAAAAGCAGAGTTACGAATACATAGCAGCTGCAGGTTATGATTCTTTGATACTACTATTGTTAAAGGAATGTCTTTCCTTAATAGGTAGTGCATGCCCCCAAAAGCAACAGCATACACACACTCCACTAGGGCATCTATCCCCACATACTGATGGTATAGATATCCTTCCACATCTCCATAACCCATTTAGACAGTTGTCAGATTACCAGTAATGGTTCATAGGTTCATAGGGGTTTACTAGGCTAATGGCCCAAGGGTCTTTACAAGCCTAGCTGTGTAAAAACCCAAGTACCCTTATTTACCATAGTTAAATGGTTGTTGTTAGCAGAATGATTCTGGGATCAGCACTGAATGCTCTTGTCCACGAGGGACATAAGTGCCACCCCCTGGGGTGAAGTTATGGTCACCGATCCAGTTGTCAAGGCTGCACTTAAATTGGGTCTTTGAGGAGCTCTGCTTCGCATGGACTGGGAGCTTATTCCAGAAGAGTGGCAGTTTCTGGGAGATATAGCTGTCTCTTCAGCATGTTCTGTTAATGTCACATGCAAGGTTGAGATCCCTAGAGTGAGTTACTCTTGTCCCATTTGATTTGCAAATGTGCAGCATTTCCATTAGGGCAGGGTCAGAGACTGCTCTGTAGGCCAGACATAGGTTTCATCTCAGCAGTCTGTATGATACAGAGTGCAGTGACAGGGCTATGTAGGTCATGTTTTGGAGGCTCTGGATTCTCTTGGTTAGAATCCTCTCTGATCTATCCAGTTGCTGCAGGTGTCTGGTGAGTACATACAGAGGCATTGTACTCAATTGATGGTCTGATAAGGGTCAAGCACAGTGGAGTTATAACCTCCCTAGTCTTGGATCCAATGCCTTTATTTATGAGATGTGCAATGTAGAAGGCTTTTGTTACCACTCTGGACACATGGTGATTGAAACTGAGATTGCTATCAACCTGTGGTCCAAAGTCTCACGCCACAGAGTTTGAGCTTAGAGGGGTGCTATCTATATCATACTTAGCAAGGGCTACTTCTTTGCAAAGGGATTAATGAGGCATTTTTTTGCATTAAGTTTAAGTCTGTGACTTTGGCACTAAGCATTTGTCAGCATCAGCCAATTCTGTAATATGATAACATCATTGAGAGACTCTATGACTGCGCCCAGTGTACAGTCATCAGCAAACATGGTAAGCCACAAGCCATCAACCTTCACCTGGACTTCACAGAAATAGATTCCAAACAATAGCTGGCATAAAATGTATCCTTGTGCTACCCCACTGGTAACCAGTCTACTGGTGGAGGTGGACTCCCCAACTTTGACAGTGTGCATTCTGTCAGGGAGCCAGTTGGCTACCTATCTATTGATGTGTGGATTAATCTCCAGCTAGGAGACTTTCTCAGTGATACCTGAGTGGAACACTGGGTCAAAGGCCATGGCTAAATCGAGATAGGTGGTATGTACTGCTTTTCCCATATCCAGCACTTTGGTGACATTCTCAAAGAAGTCCACAAGGTTTAATAAGCAAGATTTACCCGTGATGAAACCAAACCGGGTCAGGTCAAGAGTTTGAAGGTCGTCTATGTCCTTGTGGATATGGTCCATGATAATTCTTTTCATGGCCTTGCAGATAAGGCTGGTTAGGCTTATGGGCCAATAGTTCCCAGGGTCAGTCGATGGACCCCCTTTGTGCAAGGGGATTACTGTTGCTGTTCTCCACTCTGCCAGAACAAAGCCAGTGCTCAGCTATGGTTAAAGGCAGTGCCTAGTGGTTCCACTATGTCTTGTTTTAGATTGTTTAGTAAGCAACCTGGGATATTATCTGGTCCCATAGAGGCCATGTTTTTGGCTTTGGAGACCGCTTGTATGATCTCTGCTTTGGAGATATTCAGTAGATGCCTGGTGTCAGGAATGCTTTGGGGTATGTCTGGTGGGGACATGGGGCTGAAGTTATTGCCAAATCTGTTGGCTAGCAGGTTGGCAAGTTCCTCAGGTTTAGTGTGAGTGGTATTGTCCACTATAAGTTTGGTACACAACTTGACATTCCAGTTTAGCTTTCATATGTAGCTAAAGAATGCTTTATGATTGTCTTTAGCTAGAGATGCTAATTTAGTCTCGTAACTAGTGTTAGAGGACTTTACAAGATATCTGATTTGTTTGTTAAGCTGTGGAGGGTATTCTTCCTCTGTTGAGTAAGTTTTCTCCTGTTCTTAGATATCAGTTTCTTTCTTTTGTTGTATAAAACTTATTTATACCTACAGTCCACCAGGGTGGCTTGTTTTTTCAGGAGGATGTGGTTTTGTTCCTGTTAGGTACAGCCAAGTAAATGCATTTATTTAAGTGGCTAAATAGGGCATTTGTATGCTCCTCTGCATAGCCGTCATTGCTGGCTATGTCATCAGGAACTTTGAAACTTTTTATAGCATCACTTAGGCCATAGTTTGCTTTGGAGAAATTTTTCAGATTTTGTCACTCATGTGGGGGTGTCAGGTTTGATCTTTACTTTAAATGAGACAGGTTTATGGTCTGACCTTACCAAGGAGGGCAACACACAGTGGATTGTGCAGTGAACCCCCCCACCATGCTGGTAAGCACTAGGTCCAGAACATTTTGTGGGGATGCGGACCAACTGGTCCAGGGCATTTGAATTAACAAAGTCCAGGAACCTCATAGAGGACATGTTTATGCTCATGTAAGTTGTCCATTTGAGGGAAGGATAGTTGAAATCTCCCATGATCAAGGTGTTTGGTTGTATACTGAGTGACTCTAACAAGTCCAGGTAGGCAGTGTGGTTTTCCTAGTTCATGGTTGGGGGCCTGTAGATAGCAATGATGTGGAAGGGTATTTCAACCTATAGTTATCTGGACCCGGAGTAGCTCAAGACAGTTGTACTGTTTTACCAGTCTCAAGGCATATTTGGATTTAATGAGGAAGGATACACCTCCACTCTTGGTTCTTTCATGCTCATTTTGGGGGTCTGAATGTGTGAAAGGCATTGAGGCCTTGTATGGTCAGGGTGCTCTCTGCGGCCTTGAACCATGTCTCACTGACTGCACAGATGTCGGCATCTTCCAAGGTAAGAAATGCTTCCAGGGAGTGAAGTTTACTGTTTACGTGGATTTCTTTTAATCAGAAGTTTTGTTGTTTGGACTTTGCCTAAATAAGGCACTATGGGGGAGGCAAGCATCTTTGCCAGTATCTGAAAGCCTTGAGGGGGCAGGTGAAGGCCATCTCTGGCAAAGCAGTGTGGACTGTCGACCATGTCGTCCCAGGCTGACAGACACTGGATCCTCTTGGAGTGACACCAGATGCTAAGCCAATTATTGAACTCAATCATTTTTTTCTGTATTATGGCATCATCCTAGGTGAAGGTAGAATGCTGCTTAGGGCTGGCGGCATACCTGCCTGAGACACATAATCTGACAATTCAGTCATGTCTGTCTTCCTATAATCCAGAGAGGTACATCATTAGTCATTCACTCCAATATGTACTATGACAGAGTCCTAATGGGAATTGTTTCTGAGTGATATGAGTGCGTGTGTGATTTGATGGATCCTGGCACCTGACAAGCAGCTGACCATGACCTTTTCCTGTGCATCCTGTTGAGGGGGACATCTGTGTACCTTACTACTTATTTGTCTGTGACCAGAACATTAGGTTTTGAGGTGTTTTGCCTTAGGGGCTTAATTGTTGAGACACTGATATTTGTGTTGTTATATGTAGTGGTCGATTCTGTTTGTGTACCAGTATGTGTGTGTGTTGTTTGTGCTTGGGAGGTCTCTGGTCTTTAGGCAGTCTCTTACTGAGTACCTCCATTATGTGGGCTTATGTGTCTTAACTATATTTTGTGTGAGAGGAGAGGTGTGTTTGCTGACAACCTGTTGGATGCATTGTTTTCTGTTGTGTGAGAGGACTGATTCTAATTTCACAGTATAGTTACATCTCTCGCATACTGTATTTGTTTGCTTTAGGAGCAAGTGGTTGTCAGTATACATGAGGCAATTGCTACATTGCCTTAGGATGCCCATGTCAATCAAGCTGGCTGGAGAAATGGTGGGAAACTGTTCACCCATTATGTTAGGTATATTTATTTTATTATTTATTTATTAGTTTACATTTGTTGACTGGGATAGTCCAACTGGATACATGTCCATTTTCAGTGGAGGCCTGGGGAGAAAATTTCCACATAACAAAACAGAACAGAGGCAGTACATACATAACTGAGTTTTAAACTCAGGAAACATATCAAAATATAAACAAAGGATACAAGCAGATATCATAATTCACAATGTGCAGACATACATATGATATGAGGCATGGGTATTTAGCTAAACAGCAGATTGGGTAGCAAAACATGGTTTAGTGGAGTTGTTAATCAGGTTTAGAACAAGGGCACAGCCAATGTGATATTAGGTTGTTTTTGAGGTCTCTTTTAAATAGGGGTAGTGAGGTTTCCTTGGTAATGGTAGTAGGGAGTAGATTCCAGATTTTACCAATTGAGTTGGTAAATAGAGCATCGCCTGCAGAGTTGGTAGATTTTTGGGTCAATATCATTAGTTTATTAGATGAGTGTAGTGGCCTGGGGGCACCATGGGGGCTGAGAATATTTTTAAGGGCAGGGGTGTTTTCCGGTTGGTGGAGTATTTTATGTGCTACTATAAGCTGGTTGAACTGCAGAAGGGTAGGAAGTTCTAGCCATCCTAGAGCTTTTAGGTTCTGGCAATGATGAGTCCTAAAATCCATGCCAGTAGTGAATCTGACTATATGATTGTAACAGTCTGATAATTTATTGAGATCAGTTTTGGATAGGTTGGTGAGTACAGGGGAGGCATACATAAGGGTAAAGAGGAGGTAAGATCTTGCAATAGCTGCCCTAGCAAGAGGGGTGAGGAAAGGTTTGGCTCTGTACAAGGAGCCAAGTTTTTTGTTGACGGACTTAGTGTGATTTACCTGCATATCAAATTTAAGGTTTTTGTCTATTATTACACCTAGAAGCTTAATGTGGTCATCTGGGGAGATAATGGTGTTGTTGTTAGATTTAATGCTGAAGGATGGAGGAGAAATCCTACGGTTAGGGGAGAAAAGTAGCAGCTTGGTTTTGTTAGGATTTAGAAGCAGGCAGTGATTAGCTAGCCAGGTTTCTATGGTGCTGAAAGTGGTCTGGGTTAGGGACAATAATTGTGTTGGAGAGGAGGCAGAGCATATCAGTACTGAGTCATCTGCATGTTGGATGCAAGTGGCTCTTGGCATGATTGTGTGTAGATCATTGATAAAGATTGAGAAAAGAAGGGGACCAAGTCTGGAGCCCTGTGGGACTCCTAGGGTTAGAGGGAGTTGGAATGACAGCTTGTTCTGCCATAAGACAGCCTGCTGTCTACCGTTTGGGTAGGAGTGAATCCACTGTATTGTCTGATGGTCTAAACCAATGGATTGCAGGATATTGAGCAGCAGGTGATGGTTGACCATGTCGAAGGCTTTTGAAAGATCAAGAAAGAGTGCTGAGGATAGTTTGTTGTTGTTATGATTAAGACTGATGACATTAGAGAAAGATAGGAGAGTAGGAGAGCAGTGGTGGTACTGTGGAATGGCCTAAAGCCATGCTGAGAGTCAGCGAGCAGTTTGTTTTGAATAAGAAAGTGCATAATTTGTTTGTGGATGCATCTTTCCATGATTTTAGCTAGTGGTGAAAGAATGGCTATATGTCTAAAGTTAGATAGCTCTGTGGAACTACCTCCTTCATGAAGAGGTATTACATGTGACATTTTCCATATTGATGGGATGGCTCCCTCAGAGATGGATCTATTAATCAGGATAGAAATGGGGAGCGCTATGGTATCTGCAGCTATTTGAAGATAATCAGCAGGGAGGTGGTTGGCAGCTAGTGTAATAGGTTTTAGCTTTTTAAGTAAGGTCCGGATTAAGTTAGTAGGTATGTGTTGGAATGCAAAGGTGCGTTGGACATTGGGTGGTTCAGAGCTAGGTGTGACAGTGCTGGAGTTTGAGCCTGTGAGAGTGAGATGGGTAGCTAGTGACTGGATAGTTTCAGTAAAGAAAGAATTGAAGGTATTTGCGATTTCTACAGGAAATTTATCAAGGGCAGCTGATGGGGTGGGAGTGGTGGAATGGCCTGGGTGGAGAAGACTGTTAATACCAGCCCAGAACGTTTGAGGTTTTTGTTGGTATTTTTGTTGTAGGAGGGTGTAGTGATTTTTTTTTTTTGTCTAAGATGATAGATTTTTTAGTCTCATCCCTAACTGCCGGTATCTGACTTGGTCTAGTGGGGCTTTGGTAACGTGCCACCTGGCCCAGGCATTATTTCTTAGTATAATTTTGGATTTAGTATCTTTGGATAGCCATGGTGCAACTTTTGTTTTTACACAAATGGTGTGGGTAGGAGCATGTAGGTTAAGGATAGCCAGGAATCTAGTATTGAAGTAATATACTGCTTCCTGTAATGGAAGTTGTTTCAAAACAGTCCATTTACATGCTTTGAGTTCTTTTTGGAAATTGTCGAAGTTAAAGTTCCTGACATTTCTTATTGTTTTATAGATGGATTGATGGGGAATGTCGGCTTTGAGACTAATAATATAGGTAAGACAGTGATCACTTAGAGCATCAGGTAGTTCATAGGTTCATAGGTTCATAGGTTCATACTAGACTATCTGTCCTAGGGCATTTATAAGCCTAGCCAGAGTGTGTTTGGCTTTCAACACCCATTTTAAATTAATTTTGCTATGCCCTTTTTTGAGGTTAGTATACTGTGCCTCTGTCTAACAGTGACACAGAAGTGATACCCTGGGTAAACCTACGATCTCCCATCCACTCATCAAGATTCCTCTTGAAGAGAGTCAGTGAGGGACTCTGCCTAACCTGGACTGGGATTTTATTCCCGAGTGAAGGGAGCCTCTGGGTTATGAATCTGTCCCTCCAGCATGTCCTATTTATTTCAGTGCTGAGGTTCAAGTCTCGAGCGTAGCTCGATGGGATTTGGATTTTCTGAGGTGCAGCATGTCCATTAATTCCAGGTTGGACATGGCTTTATACGTCAGGCACAGATCACCTCTGAGCAGGCGGTATGCCACTGAGTAGAGCTGGAGTTTCTTTAACCGGGCAGCATATGGCATCTGTTTGAGCCCTTTGATCCTCTTGGTGAGGTACTTTTGGGGTCTTTCCAGTTGCTGCAGGTGTCTGTTAAGGTACATCCCAAAAGGGGCATTGTACTCAATTATGGGCCTGATGAGGGATGAGTATAGAGGCACGATGACCTCCCCTGATCTAGATGTGAATCCCTTCATGATTAGGTGGGCTATATAAAATGTTTTTCTAACCACTTTGGCCATGTGGTTGTCAAATAAGAGATTGCTATCAACTTGGATCCCCAGGTCCCTAATTACTTCTTCTGCACTTAATGGATTATCACCTATGTGGTAATTTGTGGGCACTTTGTTTTTGCCAAAGGGGATGACTATACACTTTTTGGCATTTAGCTTGAGACCATGGCTCTGGCACCAGTTGTCTGTTTCTATGAGGCCCTTTTGGAGGATGCTTGTGTCGGCTAGAGAGTTGATTATGGCACCCAGTTTGCAGTCATCTGCGAACTTGGTCAGCCACAGTCCTTCCGTGTTGGCCTGTACCTCCGAGAAATATATACTGAACAAGAGAGGTCCCAGGACTGAGCCTTGTGGGTCACCACTTGTAACTGGTTTGGAGTCTGACATGGCTCCAGCAATTCTAACCATGTGGGTTCTGTCCTTGAGCCAGTTTGCAACCCATCTAGTGACATAGGGGTTTATATTTAAGCTGGTAAGCTTATCTATAATGCCCGAGTGGGGTATTGTATCGAAGGCTTTTGCGAGGTCCAGGTAGGCTGTGTGGACCACCTTCCCCTCGTCAATGTCCTTGGTGACTGTTTCAAAGAAATCAACCAGGTTTAAGAGGCAGGATCTGCCATTAACAAAACCAAACTGGGTAGGATCCAGTGTCTGTAGGTCCCCAATATCTTTATTTATGAGGTCCATGATGATCCTTTCCATAGCTTTGCAGACCAAGCTAGTCAGGCTTATGGGGCGATAGTTTCCAGGATCCATTGAGGCACCAACTTTGTGGAGAGGGACCACTGTTGCTGTATGCCACTCTTTGGGTACATATCCTGTAGTAAGGCTGAGATTGAACAGTAGTTTTATGTTTGGGTTTAGCTCTTCTTGGAGTTCATGTAGGACACAGCCCGGGACACCATCTGGTCCCATTGATGCTGTGTTTTTTGCTTTGGAGAGGGCAGCTCTTACCTGAGCATCTTAGATGTCAGGGGGGCAGCCCTGTGCTGGGATAGATATTTGCCCTTTTGGTGGGGGGGGGGGGGAGAAGTTTGCACGGAACCTGTCAGCTAGGATGTTGGCAATGTCTGTGGGTTTGGTGTATTTTTTGTCATTTTGGACTAATTCTGAGCATATCTGGGAATTCCCACCCAGGTTCCTAACATAACTAAAGAAAGCCTTGTGATTATCCTTAGTGTCCTGTGCAATTTTTCTCTCGAAGCTGGCCTTAGACAATTTTATGAGTGCCCATAGTTTTTTGCTAATACTGATCAGAGATGCCTTCCCTTTTTGGGATTTTGCTCTATCATGTAGTAGCTTCCTCCTTCTATTGTATAGTTTGTTTATGGCTGGGGTCCACCAGACAGGACGTCTGCCTTTGGAGGATTGGGTCTTGGTTTTATTTGGGATTGCATGATCCATGCATTCCTGAAGGTATTCATAGAATGCGTTTATAAAGGATTCTGCGGTCTGGGCCATATCTTCCACAGGCCCGGGGGCTTTGAAGAATTTCACCTCGGTTTTGAGGAGTGTGAAATTTGCTTTAGAGAAGTTTTTCACTGTGGTTTCAGGGCAGGAGGTGGAGTCGGGATGTGAATATCCAGTGAGATTAGTTTATGGTCTGATCTTACCAGTGAGGGATACACTTCTGGTCTGGAGCATAGAGTCCCCATGCTGGTGATGATCAGGTCCAGTATGTTTTCCCCTCTTGTGGGAGTGGTAATTTGAGTTTATAAATTCTAAGAATCTTTGTGCTGGGGTGTTGGAGCTAGAGTAATGCTCCCAGTCTATGTTTGGGTATTTGAAGTCACCCAATATAATGGTGTTTGGAGAGACCTTCATATTTTCCAGTGTTCTCAGGAAGGCCGAGTGGGGTTCCTGGGTTTGGGAGGGTGATCTGTAGCAGGCTATAAACTGGAAGGCAGTTTTACCCATCGTTAGGTGCACATGGATAGTCTCTGATGCTTCGTGCTGTGCCACCAGCCTGGAGGTGTGGGTATCTTTGATGAATATTAATACTCCCCCTCCTTTTGTGGTACGGTCCAAGTTTTGGGGCCGAAAAGCATGGTATGAGGTATAACCTGGTAGTGCTGGGGTGCTCTTGGGATCCTTGAACCAGGTTTCTGTTACTGCACAGATATCGATGTTCTCCATGCTAAGGAGAATTTCGAGTGCGTGCATCTTGAGGTTTAGACTTCTGGTGTTGAGTAGCTTTACTCTTAGTTTCTTATCCCTTGTGATACCTATGGAGGTGGGTTTGTCTTTTGAGCCTTGCCTAAAAAAGGCACTATGGGGGTAGCAAGAGCCTTTGCCAATATCCGAAAGCCCAGGGGTGACAGGTGCAAGCCATCCCTAGCGAAGCATCGTGGCTTGTCGAGCATGTCATCCCAGGCTGACAGACATTGGATCCCCTTTGAATGACACCAATACTTAAGCCAATTGTTGAAATTGATCATCTTGTCTTCATATTGTGGCATCATTCTTGGTGAGGGTAAGATGCTACTCAAGGTCAGGCTCATACCGGCCTGGGCTACATGCTCAGAGAGCTCCTCTATGTCTCTTTTCATGTAGTCCAGGGAGGTACGTCTCAGGTCATTCACACCAGCATGGACAATGACTGAGTCATATTTGTACTTGCCTTGGAGTGACCTGAGTGCTTGTGTTATGTGGTGGATCCTAGCGCCCGACAGGCAGCTCATTGTGACCTTCTCTTTGTTCAGCCTGGTGAGTGGGACATCAGTGTGCCTGACAATAGAGTCACCTATTTCAAGTGTATCAGGTGTGTTGTTTAGCCTTAAGGGCTGTGACTGTTTGGCACACTGGCTTTGTGAGCTATGTGTTGCACATGCTTTGTTTTGGGATAGCGATTTCTTGGGTGTCTGCTTTGGAGGTCTTTGCTGCTTAGAATACAGGATCCTTCGTTTTTTATGGACTTAAAAACATTGTTTGACAAGCAAGGTGTTCAATTGCTTGAATTATTGATTAACATTATGATATAAACATCACCATGCTAACAGATAAAATTGGTCGATTAGACGACATAATCAAACTTGATTCAGATTTTTTACAATATAAATTTGACTATAATAGAATTTTTAATAGTATTGATGCACTCATGATTAAATTGAAACAAAATAAAACTAAAAAGTTGTGCAGGGATAGGATTGCTTATTCCAACCAACAAGCGTACCCGAAACTTAATGTTTCCATTCCACATGAAATACCTGGAGGGGTTGATGGTTTAGACACTTTTGAGGCCTGTCAATCTGATGCACCCCTTGGACCCAGTGTTAATAATGGGGACGAGTTGCACATGAAAGTAGGAATTCAACTACTAACAGGATCAAAGGTAATAATAAAGGTAGGAATGTTCAAAATAAGCAGAATCACCAAAATAATAATAGAGAGAATTTTTTAGGACCACAACCCCAGTGAACTTATTTTACCAGGAACAGGGCTCGGAACAACTAAGCCCTGATTTACCTGGTGATGTTTTTGAAAACATTGAAATCATTAATGATACACCTTTTCATCTCCAAAGAGGTCCCACCATACAAACCAATTCTAAGGGCGACTTTACAGTGTACAATTTTTCAAGTATTGATTTAGAACCTGAGCTTATTGAGGTAATGGCCAGGGGTAACACTTTTATTCCTAGTTCACACTTCAACCTAACTAAAACTATCATTGATTTGAAAAGTTTCGTTAGGAAACTTAATTTGAATTTACTGTTTGATCATGAAACTGGGAATATAATGCAAAGGTTAAAAATGCCCAGTGTTTTCAACCCTCCTTTGCACATAGGTTTGCGCATCTTCGAAAAAGTTTGCGAAGTTGATTTTAGACATATTAAGGAGGAATCTAGGAATGCAAGGAATTTTTCCTCTCCTAACATTAGTAGAGAACAGTGAATAGCTCTGAACAACTTTAATACATTACTGGTGCGAGCAGTGAAGCCTGATAAAGGGGGAGGGCTTGTCATTTTTGATAATGACACATACATTGAAAAAATGTTGCTGGTTCTTGATTCGCCAGCATATAGCCCGTCTTCTATAAATGAAATGAATGTTTCCTATAACAGAATTAAAGGATATTTACGTGATATGTTCTTGGAAGGGAAGATAGATATTGACGTGTATAATTTTTTGGATATCTCTTTTCCCAAGACCCCAGTTATGTTTGGAATTCCCAAGATCCATAAGGACCTTGGGAATCCATCTATGAGAGCATTGGTCGATGGAAGACTCTCTATGACATATCCCTGTGCTAGATTGATAGATCACATACTGGGCAAGTATATTAAAAATATCCCAGTCATTTGTAAGGACTCCTGGTCATTCCTCAATAATATCAATAATATTTCATTTGATGAAGGTGACAACTTCCTTACTATCGACGTTGTCGATTTATATACTTCCATTCCTCACCAGGAAGCCATAGAATGGATTGGTTTAAAACTACAAGAAATGGAAGTCATTCAAAATGAAACTGATATCATAACAGAACTTTTGGATGTCGTTCTTGGATCCAATTTCTTCATTTTTGATAATAAATTTTATCTCCAAAAACAAGGGGTGGCCATGGGCTCCCCCTGCGGGGCGAGCGTGGCAAACTTTTTCATGTCCTTTTGGGAAAATAGATATTTATTGAACAATGTTGAATTTAAAGACAAAATTCATTTTTATACGCGTTTCCTTGACGACATTTTTATCTTATTTCATGGGGTTGATACCGATGCGGAAATTTTGTTGCAATATATGAACATGACAACAAGTTTCCTTAGATTTACACATCAGTTTTCTGTCCACGAAATTAATTACCTTGATGTTAATTTAATCAAGGACAGTATTAGTAAATGTTATCTATCTTCTGTACATAGAAAACCCACCTATTGTAATTCTCTCCTTCACTTCACTAGTTCACACCCACTAAGACAGAAAAGATCTATTGTGAAGGGACAGGTGGTGAGGGCCGTACATATGTGCAATACGATTGACTCTTTTAACAAAGAATGTTGTTTTTTGAGGGATCTCTTTCTTAATAGAGATTACCCTAGTACCCTCATCGATAGTATCATTGAAGAGGTAAGGTTTAAACGATCCACTGGTTTTTATAAACCCTTACTTGATGTGAAAGATAGTCAAGGAATTCAAAATGGGAGTCCACTTAATTGTGCAAATGGACCTTTGACAGTGGTTCCAACACTTGGGGACAATGTAGCGAGAGTAGGTGTCGATTACTCCACCAGTTTTATCACTACCTTTAGTGTTGATTCAAAAATGGCATGTGAAACCATCTTTAAAAATTGGCACTTCATTAGTAACGACACTTTTCTCGTAGAGAAATTGGGAGTATGCCCAAAAGTTGTATATAGGAGAGGGCAAAATTTAAAAGAATTGTTACAAAGGAGACCATATATTGACCAGTTTAACAAAAACAAGGGGGCAATAGTCTGTGGGGCATGTAATTGGTGTAAATTCTTAAAACCGGGTGAAAGTTTCTGTTTGAAAGGGAGGAAATATCACATTTACCACAGAATTAACTGTGAGACAAAATCAATTGTGTATATTGCGTTTTGCCAACAATGTCCAGCATTTTATGTTGGTAAGACGGATCAGAAGTTGAAGGAACGTGTCTATCAACATGTTTACGCTATTAGGAATAGCAAGATTGACAACGCCCTTGCCAAACATACATTAAATAACTCAGACCATAAATTTTTGTTTATGGGTATTGACCGAATGTCACCTAGTGTGAGAGGTGGGCCCCTTTCTCTCATGTTGGAGTTACGGGAACTGGAATGGCAAATCAGATTAGATGCCTTCAATTTACCCAGCCTCAACAAGAATTGTAACATTTCAGCTGTTCTTAGGATGAAAAGTTACATGAGATAGGCATATTTAAAAGAGTGTACTTTATGTCATATAATCTACATTTTTTAATGTTATTTCATGACATGGCTTTTTAACATGGTGATACATAAATTTCTTTTGATATTCATTATTTTTGATATTGACATTGTTATATAATACAATACATTTTATAAACATTATTATAAATATTATTTTAAATTTATAAATTTTGCATTTTGATACTTAATGTGTCCATAAATATGTATTTAATACGATTAGAATTTTAGTGCTTTACTACCATGCGCTAGCCACTATTGGTATACACTTATTGAATTTTTCTCTGATCTAAAATTTGGTTAATATATATATTTTTATTAACTAATTTTTAATTGTTTAACTAGTATGTATTAACTGATAACTTATTTTATGTTTCTGTTTGCTTTCAGAGTATTCACGCCAGAACAGGAAATGATGAGAATTTATGCATTTCCTGTCTATACTTAAACAGTTTGGCGGTTGATACTTTGTATTTGTTCTGAGGAAGCTGCTGGCTTTTTCAGTGGCGAAAACGCATTTTTACTGAAAATAAACTAGCGTTAAACATCAGCGTTTATTTTTCATTTGTGGATTCGTGGTGTGGCTTGGACTTGCACCCGCACTTCATTTTGTTTTTCATTTGTTATCAAGTTCAATAGCGAGGGGAAAGTCTTCTGTACTTGGTCACTACTCTGGAAGGATCTTATGTGCTTTTTCAAGCCTTTCATGGGGAAGTGAGGTAGAAAGACCTGAAGAGGGGATATGATTGTTAGATCTAATCCATGAACCGAATAAATGCAGTTAAAAATTCCCTATTCATCATTGGCAATCAAGTCGACATGCACAGTTTATCCTAGCCAACAACAGAACTCTTTCCTTAATATCAGCCTTTAGGGCACAGTAAATATACACAACTAGCTTGCTTTTCTCCAGAAATTAAGCAGTTTACTTATACAGTATCACTGTCCCTTAGCTATGCTAAAATACCCAATGCAGACCACTAAAGCAGGTAGTTACACTAGGAGTAGATTCAAACAACAATTCAGAGTTTCAGTAGCAAAATCAGTTTGCAAGTGAATGTTAGCAGCTGATTTCAATAACCATGCAAAGTTTCATTTAAAGTTTCAGTTTGCGAGTAAATGCAATGCAGATATAGGCAATAAAATAGTATAGTACAGTGAAACAGTTAAACACAGTACAATACAGGTATTAACACACAAAAATTAAATACCTTTGTTTGTGTACATACCACAACTGACTGGGACCTGATGCACTCACTGGCTGTTTTAAAAATGGCGGGTTTGGTAGGTGATTATGTAACCTCTGTTAACTGAGGGAGGGGGAGGAGAAGGGCTGATCCAAGCTAAACCAGTAAACCAGATACCTAGAGTCAGCATGTGCAGGTAGGAGTACTGAGCATGCTTTTTAGTTTATTATGTGCCAGACACTCTGTTCCTGAACCCTACTGTTGAACCTACACAGTTTAAAGCCCATTTATCACTGTATATTAGAGAAAGCATGTTTTCCAATTACACTTTACGTAGCACACTTTTTCACTTAGATTTTAGAAAACACATTGTTTGGTGTTACGGAGCATACTATATCCATAGCCTAATGTTACAGATTAACAGTAGAAAGCACGCTGGTCAGTAAGTATGCTGTTTTAAATTAGTTGGTAAAGAAAGAGGGTTACAGGAAAGTGTTACCCTTCCAAATGATTGTCTGTCCAGGTTTGTAGGCTATACTGACTAAGCGGGAGCTAAGGAGACTGTTACCAGTGCTTTTGGACCCATTTAGTTATGCTTACAAGTGGCAAAGTTATTTTTGTGGATATTAACCTTTATTATCAAGTTCAATAGCAAGGGGAAAGTCTTACGCACTTGGTCGCTACTCTGGAATGACCTTATGTGATTTTTCAAGTCTTTCAAGGGGAGGTGAGGTAGAAACAGTTAAACAGGGGATATGAGTGTTAGATCTAATATATAAACTGAATAAATGCAGTTAAACATTCCCTATTCATCATTGGCAATCAAGTCCATGTGCACAGTTTATCCTAGCCAATAACAGAACTCTTTCCTTAATATCAGCTTTTAGGGTGCAGTAAATATACATGACTAGCTAGCTTTTTTCCAGAGATTAAGCAGTTTACTTATACCATATCACTGTCCCTTAGCTATGCTAAAATACCCAAAACAGACCACTAAAGCAGATATTTAGACTAGGAGTAAATTCAAACAGCAATTCAGAGTTTCAGTAACAAAATCAGTTTGCGAGTGAATGCTAGTAGCTGATTTCAATAACCATGCCAAGTTTCATTTAAAATTTCAGTTTGCGAGTAAATGCAATGCAGATATAGGCAATAAAATAGTATAGTACAGTGAGAACAGCCACTGGGGGATGCACAAGCCAGTGCCTTTCTTTGTGCCGGTCCCAAGCTCCGATAAATGGGGAGGGTTGCATCAGGAAGGGCATCTGGTGTAAAACTTTGCCAAAACATTCATGCAGACAGCAGTAAATATTTACATACTGGATCAGTCAAGGCCCGGGTTAACAACAACCGCCAGCAGTACTATTAGCCAACAGGGTGCTGGCGGAAATTGGGCTACTGTTGGCCAAAGGAGGAGAAGAGGGAGAAGGCATGGCTGAAGGCTGGAAGAGAGAAGAAAAGCTACAACTGTGGTAATGAGGGTCGGAACTTTGAATGTTGGCAGTATGACTGGTATAGGGAAAGAGCTAGCTGATATGATGGACAGAAGGACGGTTGGTATATTGTGTGTACAAGAGACCAGATGGAACGGGAGTAAGGCTGGGTGTATCGGAGGTGGGTTCAAATTGTTTTATCATGGTGTGGATGGGAGGAGAAATGGCGTAGGAGTTATCCTGAAGGAACAGTATGCTAAGAGTGTTTTGGAGGTGAAAAGAGTGTCGGATAGAGTAATGTTTATGAAGCTGGAAATTGATGGTGTAATAATGAATGTTGTTAGTGCATATGCTCCACAAGTTGGGTGTGCGATGGATAAGAAAGAAAAATTTTGGAGTGAGTTGGATGAAGTGGTGATGACTGTACCCGAGGGTGAGAGAGTGGTGATTGGAGCAGATTTCAATGGGCATGTTGGTGAAGGGAACAGAGGGGATGAGGAAGTGATGGGTAGGTATGGTGTTAAGCAAAGGAATGCAGAAGGTCAGATGGTAGTGGATTTTGTGAAAAGGATGGACATGGCTGTGATGAATACATATTTTAGCAAGAGGGAGGATCATAGGGTGACATACAAGAGTGGAGGAAGATGCACACAGGTGGATTATATCTTATGTAGGAAGGCCAGTTTGAAGGAGATTGAAGACTGTAAAGTGGTGACCGTGGAAAGTCTAGTTTGGCAGCATAGGATTGTGGTTTGTCGGATGACATTGGTGAGCAAGAAGAGGAGGAGGAGTGTAAGGACAGCACCAAGGATCAAATGGTGGAAATTGAGAAAGGGTAATTGTGAGGTGGAGTTCAGGGAAGAGTTAAGGCAGGCACTGGGTGGCAGTGAAAAATTACCAAATAGCTGGATAACTACAGCAGAGCTAGTAAAGGAGACTGCTAGAAAGGTGCTTGGGATGACATCTGGACAGAGGAAGGACGACAAGGAGACATGGTGGTGGAATGAGGAAGTATAAGAGAGTATACAGAGAAAGAGGTTGGCAAAGAAAAAGTGGGATTGTTAGAGAGATGAAGAAAGTAGACAGAAGTATAAGGAGATGAGGTGCATGGCAAAGAGAGAGAGGTGGTGAAGGCTAAGGATAAGGCATATGAAGAGTTGTATGAAAGTTTGGACACTAAGGAGGGAGAAAAGGACCTGTACCGATTGGCTAGACAGAGGGACCGAGCTAGGAAAGATGTGCAGCAGGTAAAGATGATAAAGGATAATAAGGGAAATGTACTCACAAGCGAGGAGAGTGTGTTGAGCAGATGGAAAGAGCACTTTGAGGGGTTGATGAATGAAGAGAATGAGAGGGAGAGAAGGTTGGATGATGTAGGGATAGTGAATCATGAAGTGCAATGGATTAGCAAGGAGGAAGTAAGGATAGCTGTGAAGACAGTGAAGAATGGAAAGGCTGTTGGTCCAGATGACTACCTGTGGAAGCATGGAGGTGTTTAGGTGAAATGGCAGTGGAGTTTCTAACCAGATTGTTTAATGAAATCTTGGAAAGTGAGGGGATGCCTGGGGAATGGAGAAAAAGTGTTTTGGTACCGATTTTTAAAAATAAGGGTGATGTGCAGAGTTGTAGTAACTGCAGTGGGATTAAATTGATCAGTCACAGCATGAAGTTATGGGAAAGAGTAGTGGAAGCTAGGTTAAGAAGGGACGTGATGATTAGTCATCAGCAGTATGGTTTCATGCTGGGAAAGAGCACTACAGATGCAATGTTTGCTCTGAGAATGTTGATGGAGAAGTACAGAGAAGGTCAGAAGGAGTTGCATTGTGTTTTTGTAGACTTAGAGAAAGCATATGACAGGGTGCCTAGAGAGGAGTTGTGGTATTGTATGAGGAAGTCGGGAGTGTCAGAAGTATGTAAGAGTGGTACAGGATATGTACGAGGGTAGTGTGACAGCAGTGAGGTCTGCAGTGGGAGTGACAGATGTGTTTAAGGTGGAGGTGGAATTGCATAAAGGATCAGCTCTGAGCCCTTTCTTATTTGCAATGGTGATGGACAGGTTGACAGACAAGATCAGACAGGAGCCCCCGTGGACTATGATGTTTGCAGATGACATTGTGATCTGTTTTGAGAGTAGGGAACAGGTGGAGGAGACCCTGGAGAGATGGAGATATGCTCTAGAGAGAAGAGGAATGAAGGTCAGCAGGACTAAGACAGAATACTTGTGTGTGAATGAGAGGGAGGATAGACGAATGGTGAGGATGCAAGGAGTAGAGGTGGTGAAGGTGGATGAGTTTAAATACTTGGGATCAATAGTTCAGAGTAATGGTAAGTGTAGAAGAGAGGTGAAGAAGAGAGTACGGGCAAGATGGATTTGGTGGAGAAGAGTGTCAGGTGTGATTTGTGACAGACGAGTACCAGTAAGAGTGAAAGGGAATATCTACAAGAGGGTAGTGAGACCAGCTATGTTATATGGGTTGGAGACAGTGGCACTGACAAAAAGGCAGGAGTTGGAGCTGGATGTGGCAGAGTTAAAGATGTTACAATTTGCACTGGGTGTGACGAGGGTGGGCAGGATTAGGAATAAGTATATTAGAGGGTCAGCCCAGGTTGGAAAGTTTGGAGACAAAGCCAGAGAGGCAAGATTATGTTGGTTTGACATGTGCTGAGGAGGGATGCTGAGTATATTGGGAAAAAAGATGCTAAGGATGAAGCTACCAGGTAACAGGAAAAGAGGAAGGCCTAAGATAAGGTTTATGGATGTAGTGAGAGAGGACATGCAGGTGGTTGGTGTGACAGAGCAGGATGCAGAGGACAGGAAGAAATGGAAACAGATGATCCACTGCGGCGACCCCTAACAGGACCAGCTGAAAGAAGATGATGATGACAGTGAGAACAGTTAAACACAGTACAATACAGGTATTAACACACATAAATTAAATACTTTTGTTTGTGTACATACCGCAACTGACTGGGACCTGATGCACTGGCTGTTTTAAAAATGGTGGGTTTGGTAGGTGATTATATAACTTCTGTTAAGTGAAGGAGGGGGACGAGAAGGGCTGATCCGGGCTAAACCAGTAAACCAGATACCTAGAGTCAGCAAGTCCTGGTAGGAGTAATGAGCACGCTTTTTAGTTTATCATGTGCCAAGCCCTCTGTTCCTGAACCCTACTGTTGTACCTACACAGTTTAAAGTCCGTTTCTCACTGTATATTAGTGAAAGTCCATTTTCCAATTACACTATCAGTAGCACGCTTTTTCACTTAAATTTTAGAAAACACATTGTTTGGTTTTACGGAGCACACTATACCCATAGCCTAATAGGTTCATAGGTTCATAGGTTCATAGGTTCATACTATGCTATCTGCCCTAGGGCATTTATAAGCCTAGCCAGAGTGTGTTTGGCTTTCGCCACCCATTTTAAATTAATTTTGCTATGCCCTTTTTTGAGGTTAGTATACTGTGCCTCTGTCTAACAGTGACACAGAAGTGATACCTGGGGTAAACCTATGATCTCCCATCCACTCATCAAGATTCCACTTGAAGAGAGTCAATGAGAGACTCTGCCTAACCTGGACTGGGATTTTATTCCAGAGTGAAGGGAGCCTCTGGGTTATGAATCTGTCTCTCCAGCATGTCCTATTTATTTCAGTGCTGAGGTTCAAGTCTCTCGAGCATGTAGTTCGATGGGATTTGGATTTTCTGAGGTGTAGCATGTCCATTAATTCCGGGTTGGACATGGCTTTATACGTCAGGTACAGATCACCTCTGAGCAGGCGGTATGCCACTGAGTAGAGCTGGAGTTTCTTTAACCGGGCAGCATATGGCATCTGTTTGAGCCCTTTGATCCTCCTGGTGAGGCACATTTTGGGTCTTTCCAGTTGCTGCAGGTGTCTGATAAGGTACATCCCAAAAGGGGCATTGTACTCAATTATGGGCCTGATGAGGGATGAGTAAAGAGACACGATGACCTCCCCTGATCTAGATGTGAATCCCTTCATGATTAGGTGGGCTATATAAAATGTTTTTCTAACCACTTTGGCCACGTGGTTGTCAAATGAGAGATTGCTATCAACTTGGGTCCCCAGGTCCCTAATTACTTCTTCTGTACTTAATGGATTAGCACCTATGTGGTAATTTGTGGGCACTTTGTTTTTGCCAAAGGGGATGACTATACACTTTTTTGTATTTAGCTTGAGGCCATGGCTCTGGCACCAGTTGTCTGTTTCTGTGAGGCCCTTTTGGAGGATGCTTGTGTCGGCTGGAGAGTTGATTATGGCACCCAGTTTGCAGTCATCTGCGAACTTGGTCAGCCACAGTCCTTCCATGTTGGCCTGTACCTCCGAGAAATATATACCGAACAAGAGAGGTCCCAGGACTGAGCCTTGTGGGATGCCACTTGTAACTGGTTTGGAATATGACATGGCTCCAGCAATTCTAACCATGTGGGTTCTGTCCTTGAGCCAGTTTGCAACCCATCTAGTGACATAGGGGTTTATATTTAAGCTGGTGAGCTTATCTATAATGCCTGAGTGGGGTATTGTATCGAAGGCTTTTGTGAGGTCCAGGTAGGCTGTGTGGACCACCTTCCCCTCGTCAATGGCCTTGGTGACTGTTTCAAAGAAATCGACCAGGTTTAAGAGGCAGGATCTGCCTTTAACAAAGCTGAACTGGGTAGGATCCAGTGTCTGTAGGTCCCCAATATCTTTATGTATGAGGTCCATGATGATCCTTTCCATAGCTTTGCAGACCAAGCTAGTCAGGCTTATGGGGCGATAGTTTCCAGGATCCATTGAGGCACCACCTTTGTGGAGAGGGACCACTGTTGCTGTACGCCACTCTTTGGGTACCTATCCTGTTAATGTTACAGAGTAACAGTAGAAAGCACTCTGGTCAGTAAGCACACTATTTTAAATTAGTTGGTAAAGAAAGAGGGTTATAGGAAAGTGTTACCCTTCCAACTGATTGTCTGTCCAGGTTTGTAGGCTATACTGACTAAGCGGGAGCTAAGGAGACTGTTACCAGTGCTTTTGGACCCAGTTAGTTAGGTTTACAAGTGGCAAAGTTATTTTTGTGGATATTAACCTTTGTTATCAAGTTCAATAGCGAGGGGAAAGTCTTCCATACTTGGTCACTACTCCAGAATGACCTTATGTGCTTTTTCAAGCCTTTCAAGGGGAGGTGAGGTAGAAACACCTAAAGAGGGGATATGATTGTTAGAGCTAATCCATAAACAGAATAAATGCAGTTAAACATTCCCTGTTCATCATTGGCAATCAAGTCAACATGCACAGTTTATCCTAGCCAACAACAGAACTCTTTTCTTAATATCAGCCTTTAGGGCACAATAAATATACCCAACTAGCTTGCTTTTCTCCAGAAATTAAGCAGTTTACTTATACAGTATCACTGTCCCTTAGCTATGCTAAAATACCCAATACAGACCACTAAAGCAGGTAGTTACACTAGGAGTAGATTCAAACAACAATTCAGAGTTTCAATAGCAAAATCAGTTTGCGAGTGAATGTTAGCAGCTGATTTCAATAACCATATGAAGTTTCATTTAAAGTTTCATTTTGCGAGTAAATGCAATGCAGATATAGGCAATAAAATAGTATGGTACAGTGGTAACAGTTAAACACAGTACTATACAAGTATTAACACACATAAATTAAATACTTTTGTTTGTGTACATACCGCAACTGATTGGGACCTGATGCGCTCACTGGCTGTTTTAAAAATGGCGGGTTTGGTAGGTGATTATGTAACCTCTGTTAACTGGAGGGGGTGGTGGAGGAGAAGGGCTGATCCGGGCTAAACCAGTAAACCAGATACCTAGAGTCAGCATGTGCAGGTAGGAGTACTGAGCATGCTTTTTAGTTTATTATGTGCCAAGCACTCTGTTCCTGAACCCTACTGTTGAATCTACACAGTTTAAAGCCCGTTTATCACTGTATATTAGAGAAAGCACGTTTTCCAATTACACTATAGGTAGCACGCTTTTTCACTTAGATTTTAGAAAACACATTGTTTGGTGTTACAGAGCACACTATATCTGTAGCCTAATGTTACAGATTAACAGTAGAAAGCACTCTGGTCAGTAAGCATGCTGTTTTAAATTAGTTGGTAAAGAAAGAGGGTTACAGAAAAGTGTTACCTTTCCAACTGATTGTCTGTCCAAGTTTGTAGGCTGTACTGACTAAGCGGGAGCTAAGGAGACTGTTACCAGTGCTTTTGGACCCAGTTAGTTAGGTTTACAAGTGGCAAAGTTATTTTTGTGGATATTAACCTTTGTTATCAAGTTCAATAGCGAGGGGAAAGTCTTCTGTACTTGGTCGCTACTCCAAAATGACCTTATGTGCTTTTTCAAGCCTTTCAAGGGGAGGTGAGGTAGAAACACTTTTGTTATCAAGTTCAATAGCGAAGGGAACATCTTCCATACTTGGTCACTGCTCCAAAATGACCTTATGTTCTTTTTCAAGCCTTTCAAGGGGAGGTGAGGTAGAAACACTTTTGTTATCAAGTTCAATAGCGAGGGGAACATCTTCCATACTTGGTCACTATTCTGGAATGACCTTATGTGCTTTTTCAAGCCTTTCAAGGGGAGGTGAGGTAGAAACACTTTTGTTATCAAGTTCAATAGCGAAGGGAACATCTTCCATACTTGGTCACTGCTCCAAAATGACCTTATGTTCTTTTTCAAGCCTTTCAAGGGGAGGTGAGGTAGAAACACTTTTGTTATCAAGTTCAATAGCGAGGGGAACATCTTCCGTACTTGGTCGCTATTCTGGAATGACCTTATGTTCTTTTTCAAGCCTTTCAAAGGGAGGTGAGGTAGAAACACCACAACCGACTGGGACCTGATGCACTGGTATATATTGTAGTAACTGGTGGGGATGGGGTCGATTGATCAGGGTTTGTTGTAAGACTAACCAAAGCAGGTATTCTGTGGAGGGCTAGGGGTGGAAGACTGCGTCAGTGCCTCAGAATGTGCAGCTGAGTTGCTCACAGAGCAGCAATGCACAACTGCATTATGCACAGAGAGGGAGTGGAGATAAAGAGATTTCTCTAGCAGACATCTAGGGAAAATTGTGTTTCTAAGCATTTGCATCTATACGTGGCAGTGCTAAACAGTGATGAACAAACCTGCCCAAATATGGGGCTTAAATACAAGTGAAGTTAAATGTTTTTAAAGCAAACTAACCAATGGGAAAGCTCAAGACTGAACCTTTTTCCAGCAATCCCCATCTCAGATGGGTCCTGAACCACGCACTTCTGTCACAATGGTGCAGGGAGGCCCTCTTAATGTAAGATGGCTGGTTTTAGTGCTTCAATCAAACCAAGCAGTCTAGATTCAGCAAGTCTGACTCTAGCCTATGCTAAGAAATGCAGAAGTACTAAAAAGTTAAAGTGCACAATAAAGCAGTCACAGCAGTAAAAACAGCAAATAATAAGCAGTAGTTAAGCATAATACTGCTCAAAAAGTGCAATGCAACCTTAAAATATACTTATTTTTTGTTGAAAAAAGTGGATTCCTTGTATTTAGTTCAGATTCACTCCAGATCTCTGGCTAAGGTCACCAAACTGTGATCATCTCTGCTAAACTGAGCAGATCTGGTATTGGTTAGAGTGTCTCCATTGCCTGTTCCTTCATCCCTTTTACTCTGGTACTGACCAGAATACTGACCAGTGTCTTTTAAAGCACCCTTCATTTTATAGATGATTAGATCTCACCTAATCCCCTTACATTATGGTATTGATTCTGCTCTTCCACATTCTTGCCCATCCCTCTCAGTAATCCTTGTCTGATTATCACCCAGCAAAACTTCCAGCAAAAACTGCAGTCCTCCAAAGGCATATACTTTGGTATTTGTCACTGGTGATTGGAACTCAGCTTATCTCTGATATGATCACTCCAACCCAGCCAAGTGCAGAGTCTCCCTCATGACTCCCATCCACTTCCCACTGGTGACATAAACACAGTCTGCACCCATGCAGTCTGGCAATGATCAAAGTTAGTTTCCAACACTAACATACATCCAGATGTGTGACTCTTATAAGCATCATATCTTATTAATGTTTGATTTGTATTCTTACTGGAATGCTGGTGACAGCACTGTACAGATACTTCTAATCACAGTACATTCTCCACAGTGGCATGGTAGGGGGTTAACCTCACTCTTTCAACCCATGAAAAATTGCCTGTTTATCCCATACTCCCATCTACATTATACCAGACATATTGGCAGAATTTATTCCATTTTGATGACAGATTTAGCAAATATGTTTTCTATGAGCCAAAATCATTTAATAGGAGGTGCAGTACCTTGGAGTTAGTTAGAGATGAAGAGAGCAAAGCCCTTCTATACAGAATGTTCCTTTTGCTATTGTGAATAAACTTAAGCTGCCTTTTGGAATTTGCCTTTGTCAGAAGATAATAAATCCCTTGTTAGTAGACAGTGCAGTCTCCCTTCCCCTTGAACCCACCATCTGAGGTTTTCCTGGTCTGGGAACACCATTTCAGGCATCCAGATAAATGTGGTGCTTATGCTAGGGAGGTGTATAATTATTCTGATCAAGAATCACATCTCAGCCATATTAAGGTGGCTTGCCAGTTTTCTGTACTGCGCCTACCATGTACCATATTACTGACTCATGATGGACCTTGCTTCCCACTCCCCCCCAAAAAAGCCTGCCAGGATACACTCAACCAGGCCTGGATGAAGGTTGTGCAGTGATTATTGGGGTTATTTATGAATGCCAAAAAATGATGCACGAATCTACCCAGAGATTGTGCACATGACAAACAGCATCCAGGTAAAACTAAACAATATCAGCACCACAATAGCACTGTTAAACCATGATACATTCATACTTCAATAAAGGCAGCAAACAAAATGTTAGATTGGTTTCAATACACACAGTACATTCCTCAGTAAAGCAACAACATTCAGGGTAGTCACATATTTAATTTCTCAAAATGGTACCAAAAATGCATTAAAATGATTTTTGAAAGACACCATCACCTTTAAATAAAACTATTCCTTACAAACTCCATTCCTTCACCAATATTCACTTAAGGCAGACATAAAAACTTCACCTAAATTAAAAATACACATTTTTTATTTGTATAACTAAACATTTTTCTATCCTTTTATCTTAGCAGAAATTCTATCTATTCCAATGAACATAAATCTAGCATTTTCATGTTGCAGCTTATGTTTATATAAAGTATTACTTTCCTTTCTATACCAAAAGTCAATAAAATGTAGTGACATACAATGTTTAAACAATCTTGTAATTGTACCCACACAAAAAGCTTTACATGAGCATATCACTAAATAAATAATGACCAAGGTACCATGTTGTAAAAGAATTAATCTGGTAAGCATGAGGCATGTTTACTACTCACTACAAATTACAAAATGAACAGCAGTCACATAATCTACATCCTTTACTAATTTCCCCATCTAAAGTTAATTATTTGTCAAAAATGAGGTTTCCTATAACCACCCAAATACTGCTCAATGGCTTTAGCTCTCCTGAAAGCAAAATTACATCTATCTGGTATTAATTTGTTTAGTTATTCATCTGATTTTAAGAGGCTGTGATGGTGCAGTGGATAGCGTTGTTGCCTTATACCAAGAGGTTATCCCATTCGATTGTTGGCTGGAGCTCCTTCTGTGTGGAGTCTGCATGCCCTCCCCACAGTCGAATGACATTTAAAGACATGCAGGTAGGTGCATGCATGAATGGGTATTCCTTCTTTGAAGGTTGGGCATTGGGCTGGCAACTTGGCACTGTAAAAGAAAAATCCACTGCCAATTTTTAGCGGACCGGAGTTCTGCTGTGGTGACCCCTAACTGGGAAAAGCCGAAAGACATTCATCTGATTTTAAAATGTCCCAATTTTTATAAATGATGTCTTTAAATTTATGGATATTATCACCACATGTGGCAGCCAAAGCTAACTTTCATTTATTATTTATGAATCCTGGTCTGAGCTTGGAGATCATAAATGAATTTTTTGGTCCCCATTTTGACTGTCAGATCCCATAGATCTTTGATATGGGCATTGGCACATGAAAAATAAGTATTTGTTTGATTTTTTTTTAGTCATATTTATTGTTGTATTTTTTTTTTCTCAGAATTCTACTGAACTGTAGAAAATTAAGTTTTTGATATGAAATATGCAATGAAGAGTTTATGTACCTCTGCAAGTGTTTTGAAGTAACTGAATGCTTACGTGAAAAAAAAAATCTTGTATGTTTTATCATTTGTCACTTTCCACAAACACTTCAAGGTTTATCTGCTTAGAGCACTGATTCACAGTTTTTTCACATCAAGGTGCCCTTACTAAAAATTGGTGTTTGGCTGTGGCACCCTTCATCCTTTACTATGTCATACTAATTGTGACGATTGGGGAGAGATGGGCGAAGGCTGCTTGCCTAGTCAAATAGAATTTAATATATAATTTTATCAACTGTATAAATAAATGTAAAATACAGGCTTGTGTTTTTAAATGTAATTAAACATTGTGAAATGTGGAACTGCAAAATATGTGACAACATTGCACTCTACTGGCCCAGTGAAGCATGTTGTATCCTTTCATGTTAGAATTCGGCCCGAGGGTGGCTGGATAAAGATTTCATGCCCATTGTTTTAAGGCTAAAGTTTATGACTAGAATTTAGATATAGAAGGTGCTTTATTGCTTTAGATTCTGTTAGTATATACATATGAAATGTCTTCTATTGTAAGTTTTTGTGCAGGTGTTAGATTGCTAAATAATGCAGTTTGTGGCCTGAGAACTCAGACCAGGTGTTAAGATTATGCAATATGAATACTGGGAAAACCTGTGTCAAAAATGATGTAATTTTGGGAGGGCCTTAGAGACATGTTTGTTAGTAATGTTTAAATACTGTTTCTCACAAGAAACCTGGAAGCATTTTAATCTGGACATCTAACTTATCAGCACTCTGCTTATGCACACATGTAAGTTTGTAGCACTGTGATATCTTGTAGGAATAGTTAAAGCTAGTAAAGATTAATTAGGTATTTTTCTTTGAAACCAGACCTGTCCTACTGTATTATTTTAAGTTTCTGTGTGATCTGTGAACTCTTAGATATCTCTGCGGTGTCGTAGTTTTGTCTTGTGTTTTAATTATTATTAAATATTTTTAAAACCGTCTACTCATGTCTGGTTTGTGTAGAGATAAATTATGCTTTAGAGTGCATTATATATTTATAGAGTTTACTGCCTAAGCCATTCCAATAAGCCTTAGACTGTATAGTCACATTAACATTGGATATTAATATTGCACAGTAATAACTGGACACCCTTTTAAGGGCCTTTTAGTAGCTGATGTTATTAACTGGGTTGTGACAGTAATTACTACTGTATAGTCTGGGTAAAGAAGCACAGCTGGAGAATCTGTGTCAGCCTTTCCCAGGAGTGTATGTGAAGTTGTATAAATACTTATCTCAAAGTGTGTGTGTGTTGTGTCAGCTACTTGGGCAGGGGCACAAAGTTCTGGTTGAACAGAGAGGGTACTGGAGGTTCTAGCTTGCCCAGTTAGGCTGAGACCTGGACCCTATAGCTGTGCCAGTGGGGAGTCTTATTGGTGACCTGGTGAGCAAGGGAGCAGCCAGCCCCAGACTGACTGTGATCTCTGTGTGCACATAAGGGAAAATGTACTTTACTGTGTGTATTAGTTATCCTTTCCTCTCCTAGGAGGCAACCTCCCTGGTGTTAGTGGTGAGGATTGAGGCTCCTTGATTGCTGGGCCAGGCATGGTCATCACACTGATGAAAAGTAAAACAGACAATAACATGCTGGTTATGTGGCAAACTATCAATTCAATCTTGGACATTTGACAAACATACTAATAACATGAAAAGGTACTGAAAGAGTTTATTTTATTGCTAAATATAGCTCATTGAACACAGTTACAAGCACCTTAGTAAAATCTGATCTAACTTAGTTCTTATTAAACAAAAACATCCCTTCATGTGTTTTCTTATATCATCTATGGCAGCTCATAAGCTTTACCTAAGAAACTCAGCGATTTTGATCGGGATCTTACATTTTTGTTAGAAAAATAAATTAAAGTAGGCTGGGAATCTAGGGGGCAGCAGGTGCCCAGAAACCATATGGTTTTAAATGCTCTGCGGGTGCATTTTAGATCTTTTTTTTTTTTTTTTTTTTTTAAGATTTTGATCTACAGATATGATTTACAAGGGATGACTATTTAAAGTCTTTGTCTGACTTTTGATTATTTGTACATCAATGTTCATGGTGTGCTTCACAAACTTTTACCTAGAAACCAAGTTTGCTGATGAACACTTTCCACTGCTTTCCTGATTCTCAGTGACTTATTGCACAAACAAATGCAAGACAAGCCAAGCAGATAAAGTAAAAAGCAACTAGATGTAGTTATAGTAATTTAAGGCAGAACAGTAAGGCCCAGTATAACAGCTGTGCTACACAGAAGCTAAGATGTTTGGAAGGATCAGATACAAACAGCAGGATATCTATACCTTGAAGCTGCTAAACTGTGTAAACACACAACCAGTGTTGACACTAATTGTTGAAACTTTGTGACTTTCATTGCCAGTTCAGTACACCAGCTATGAAGAATCCTTGTGCATGTTTTGATCCTGATGAAACAAGCTAGTATTATTCACATGGTTAAAGAAATAGTCTCAGAAAAACTATCATGCAAAATATGTGTTGAAAGTCTACAGTTATAATCTCCAGAAATATTCCTGAAAATAAGAAAGTCTCATCTCATTCTAAACCACTGAATCACTAGGTACAATACCTTCATTTGTCCTGTAATACTTCTTCTTATCTATGTCCCACACTTCCCTGTATGTCCCTTGTAGCAACTCTCTTTGTCACGTCCATTGTCTCCCAACCATTTTCCTCCCTTTGACAGAAGGGGCTTAAATAATTATTACCTTGTTAAACTCACTTGCTATAGCAGAACTAAAGTTATCTCTGGACAAAATCATTTTTAGGTAAAAAAGTCCTTTTTTAGAGATATAATAGCAGTAACAAAACTTTCTGAAAATCAGCAAATGTACACACAAACAGGCACACAGAACACACACACACACACACACACACACACACACACACACACACACACACACACACACACACACAATCTACAAATTTAAAAAGAATATATATAGATATAAACATGCATATTACAAATGTCACCTTAGAGAAATCAAGATTTGTTATGTTAGTGAAAAAAGAATGACATTCTATGTTATCGGGATATGGTATTTCTTGCTTAAATGAAAGGGAAATAAAAGAGTAGTCTCAGATTACATTGATAGACCTCAGCAATCTCAAATTACTCAAAAAGAATATAAACATATTTTATAAAACTCAAGAAGTTGCTTGCAGTGATTATGATAATTGTTCACTCTTTGTTTGACAAATCCAAACAGGGTGACTATAGAAATGATGCAAATAAGATGGGGCTACCTTTACATTGTCATAGATCCCTCTGTTTAGCAGTACCCAAGGACCTCACAAAGAATCTCCAAAACCCAATTTCTCCCTGCACACTCAGGAGACACATTACCATGCCAAAGAAGAAAGGCAAAAAGAAAAAGAATGCTGGTTTAATAATCCCAACTGTCAGTCAATATTCAGGGGCTCCCACTAGCTGAAAACTGCTTTAGGAAACATTACTCCTGAAGTTAAATACTATACAAATTTGTACACAGTTATCTTTGATGTCCTAGGCTGCAACACTTTGTTATAAACAAAATGCGACACAGATCATATGCTATACAAATGCACTCAAGGTAATTTTTATGCTATACAAATGCACTCAAGGTAATTTTTGTCCACTTATGTTTTTTC
>NC_056729.1:649365142-649390142 GCF_019279795.1 Protopterus annectens | reverse complement strand
CATAAGTGGTAGTCTACTTAACACCAAAAGTATGATAAGGGTTGGGAGGGTGGCCTAATGGTTAAGGTTTTTGCCTTACAAACAGAAGGTGCAGGGTTTGAGTCTCATAAGGGATAACTGGCTAGGCTTAAAATGGCTCGCAAGGGCAGTTAGCTTATTACTGATCTATGAACCTATGACCTTGGGACACAGGTGGACAGTAATCTCTCCTTTGATAATCGCATCGCCACAGTGGTCAGGAAATCCTTGTACGTGGCTCACCTCATCACAAAAGGTTTCTCATCCAGAATAAAAGAGGTAATTTTTCCCCTCTACTCATCACTCATTAGACCCATTATAGAGTACAATGCCCCCTTTTGCTATGTACCTCACAAGACATCTACAACAACTGGAAAGGCCACAGAAATACCTCACAAAGAGGATTACTGGCCTCAAACAGATGCCCTACGCAGACTATCTCAAAAAACTCCAGCTTTACTCCATCGCATATAGCCTACTCAGAGGTGATCTCTGTCTACCATACAAAGCTATGTCAAACCCAGAGCTGTTGGACATGTTCCACTTAAAGAAATCCCAATCCCTCTGAACCACACACTCTAGGGACCTAAACCTTGTCACCACAATAAACAGAACATGCTGGAGGGATAGATTCTTGTCCCAGAGTCTTCCCATACTCTGGAACAGGCTACCCATCTATGTCAAGCAAAGTTCTTCATTAGCACTCTTCAAGAAAAGTCTTGATGATTGGATGAGAAATAGGAAATTCACCCCAGGGATCACTTTTGTGGCTCTGCTCGACAGGGGCACAGGAAAATAATTTTCTTGGGTGGCGAAAGCCAGGGTACCTTTTTGGCTAGGCTTATATAGGCTCTAGGGCTAATAGCCTAATACCGACCTATGAACCTATGAACTGGATCAAGCATAAATATGTTGAAAATTCCCACCTTTAGGAGACCTGAGCATAAGTAATGTAGTACATAGGAGATGTCAAAATGGAACTGACTGGATAATGTGCATCATAATTTTAAGAAATACAAAACAAAAACACTTTGAACAAACTGGTGTTTAGTGTTGTCAAACTATCTTGTATTACACAAAAAATGCTACAGATGCAACACTTAGTTGTATGGAGTCAGTGGCTCAACAGGCAACACACACGCCTTTGGTCCTGGGGATTACTAGGTTAACACATTTACTCATGCTACTCTGGGTCTTGTAAGCAGGGTCAATGAGATACTAAGACTTTATAGGTTCATAGGTTCATAGGTTCATACTAGGCTATCTGCCCTAGGGCATTTATAAGCCTAGCCAGAGTGTGTTTGGCTTTCGCCACCCATTTTAAATTAATTTTGCTATGCCTTTTTCTGAGGTTAGTATACTGTGCCTCTATCTAACAGTGACACAGAAGTGATAGCCGGGGTAAACCTATGATCTCCCATCCACTCATCAAGATTCCTCTTGAAGAGAGTCAATGTGGGACTCTACCTAACCTGGACTGGGATTTTATTCCAGAGTGAAGGGAGCCTCTGGGTTATGAATCTGTCCCTCCAGCATGTCCTATTTATTTCAGTGCTGAGGTTCAAGTCTCTCGAGCACGTAGCTTGATGGGATTTGGATTTTCTGAGGTGCAGCATGTCCATTAATTACGGGTTGGACATGGCTTTATACGTCAGGCACAGATCGCCTCTGAGCAGGCGGTATGCCACTGAGTAGAGCTGGAGTTTCTTTAACTGGGCAGCATATGGCATCTGTTTGAGCCCTTTGATCCTCTTGGTGAGGTACTTTTGGGTCTTTCCAGTTGCTGCAGGTGTCTGGTAAGGTACATCCCAAAAGGGGCATTGTACTCAATTATGGGCCTGATGAGGGATGAGTAAAGAGGCACGATGACCTCCCCTGATCTAGATGTGAATCCCTTCATGATTAGGTGGGCTATATAAAATATTTTTCTAACCACTTTGGCCACGTGGTTGTCAAATGAGAGATTGCTATCAACTTAGGTTCCCCAGGTCCCTAGTGACTTCTTCTGTACTTAATGGATTACCACTTATGTGGTAATTTGTGGGCACTTTGTTTTTGCCAAAGGGGATGACTATACACTTTTTGGCATTTAGCTTGAGGCCATGGCTCTGGCACCAGTTGCCTGTTTCTATGAGGCCCTTTTGGAGGATGCTTGTGTCGGCTGGAGAGTTGATTATGGCGCCCAGTTTGCAGTCATCTGCGAACTTGGTCAGCCACAGTCCTTCCGTGTTGGCCTGTACCGCCGAGAAATACATACTGAACAAGAAAGGTCCCAGGTCTGAGCCTTGTGGGACGCCACTAGTAACTGGTTTGGAGTCTGACATGGCTCCAGCAATTCTAACCATGTGGGTTCTGTCCTTGAGCCAGTTTTCAACCCATCTAGTGACATAGGGGTTTATATTTAAGCTGGTGAGCTTATCTATAATGCCCGAGTGGGGTATTGTATCGAAGGCTTTTGCGAGGTCCAGGTAGGCTGTGTGGACCACCTTCCCCTTGTCAATGGCCTTGGTGACTGTTTCAAAGAAATTGACCAGGTTTAAGAGGCAGGATCTGCCCTTAACAAAGCCAAACTGGGTAGGATCCAGTGTCTATAGGTCCCCAATATCTTTATTTATGAGGTCCATGATGATCCTTTCCATAGCTTTGCAGACCAAGCTAGTCAGGCTTATGGGGTGATAGTTTCCAGGATCCGTTGAGGCACCACCTTTGTGGAGAGGGACTACTGTTTCTGTACACCACTCTTTGGGTACATATCCTGTAGTAAGGCTAAGATTGAACAGTAGTTTTATGTTTGGGTTTAGCTCTTCTTGGAGTTCATGTAGGACGCAGCCCGGGACACCATCTGGTCCCATTGATGCTGTGTTTTTTGCTTTGTAGAGGGCGGCTCTTACCTGAGGGGGCAGCACTCTGTTGGGATAGATATTTGCCCTTTTGGTGGGGAGGGGGGGGTGGTTTGCACTGAACCTGTCAGCTAGGATGTTGGCAATGTCTGTGGGCTCAGTGTATTTTTTGTCATTTTGGACTAATTCTGAGCATATCTGGGAATTCCCACTTTAGAAGTGTTTGTGCTGCACTGTAGAAAACTTATTTACCCATCCTTTTTTGACATGGTTAGTCCCAGTTGGCTAGTAGCATCTTTTCAGGATATATTCTTTTCACTGCTAAGATAAATTTGGCCAGGGCATCAGGATACTTTCCCTACGCTTTTCAAAATGTACCATGAGATTTTTTACATCCACCTAAGCTTCCGCCAACTGAAACAGAAGAGATCTTGATTTAATATCTCATCCTAAGGACAGCATGCTCAAGGCTTTAGCACCCCCTTAATGCTGCACTGTATTGTCAGCAACCCACTCCCTGGAGTGTGAATCGCACCCACTGTAGAACATTTTGCTGCCTCACCACATAAATAGTGGCACAGCAAACTATGCCTATAGTGTGCACTTACAGTCAGCAATAGAAGAAAAAAAAATTTAAATGTACCTGAACTACTAACTGATGTAACATTGCAATGGGAATAAAAAAACTTTATGGGGTACACAAACAGCAAATTGGCAGGCCTTGAAGCAGTTCAGGTAGGATTAATAAAAGGCAGTACACAGCAAAGTACTTTATTGCAGCCTTAAAGGTCACAAAAATAAACAAAGTAGAAGCTGTTTACTTAGGTTACAAAATGAAATACCTGATGTTTCCCAGATACCTGGCAATACTAGGTAAGTGTGAACTAATCAGAAATCTTCTCTACACATGTGTAAGAGCATGTGTAAAAACAGAAAATGATAAGATATGCAGCTATCAGCAGACTAGTCAAGTAATAACTGGAAAGTAAGTAATACTGTGTTACCTTATTCACTGACTGTATGGGACAGTCAAATGAACTGCACATATGCTAGCAATTCCCCAGTACACAGTAATAACATTGGCAATACCATATGGTGGTGGGTTATGGTGGTACTCTGGGATAAGTGCATTTCTTTATTACTAACTTGCTTGCACTGATATTTACAAAACCTTAAGTCCTACTGTAGTTGCCTCTTCTGTATTGTCTGATTAGGTTAGACTACAGAAACATCACCCTTACAGTTAATCATCACCTGCTTTCTCAGCAGCTTTCCTTGAAAAAAGTATTCTGATGTAACTCAGATTATATTTCATAACAGAAACTATATAAACTTGTGTGTTATTATTTACAAAAATCAGCATTAAAATATAACATTTGAGCCTGATGTGATCATGTACATCTGTTTCAGTCTTTGCTTCTTTGTACCTATGAACTAGCTGTGATCATAAATGCAAAATTCTTTATTTTCAAGTGTGACCAGCACACATTGGCAAGTTTAATTAATTTTCCATTAGATTTATACATCTTGGATACATGGAAGAATAAAGTCAGGTCTAAGTGGTGCATCTGAATTGCAGCTGATTGTTTCCTGTCTTTGCTGTACTCCTAAACTTGATATCCCAGTGTGGTGCTAGCAGCATTCTAATTATTTTTATGGTAGCAGACCTTAACAGTAGAAAATAATGATTATGACTTAAACCAAAAATAAAGCTACAACACGGCTGAACTGAAATGAACTTCTAAACAAAACCATCATCCTTAAATCCTTTTTCCCCATTTTCTATATGGGGTTGGGGTGTCATATCAGCTGTCATTATCTCTCTTGATTCAGTGCTACTCTCCTACCTTTTTAATAGTCATGCATGACTTTCACAGGTTTTCTCTCAGTCCATGCATCTCTTTGCTGGACATTCTCATTTCTTCTTGCCATCATCCTGTTTCGCTTAAATCTTCTACACCAAATTATTTTCTGCTTTCCTGCAAATCTACCAGAACCACTGCAGTCTGTTCTCTTTTCTGCAATTTGAGCTATTTTGAGTAGTGTTCTGATGTCATCATTTCTGCATCTGTCCTACAGTGTGTGTGTGTATCCTATTACACAGCTCAGGCGCTTCATCTCCATCTCCTCTACTTCCTCAACTGTTCTGCCATCACTGTCCAAGTTTCTGTACCATACAGTAGTACTGGTCATGGTCACATCACTGATTTGTACACCTTACTTTTCAGCTTCTTGGGCATTCTTCTGTCACACACTAACAATGACACTCTGTGCAAGTTGGCTGCAGCCCCTTTGATTCTAGTTTTGACCTCTTCATTCAGACTTCCCTTCTCCTCAATCACCCAGATACTTGAAGCTATTAATCTATTCTATTTGTCCTTATATCTCAATTTTCAGCTTCTTCTGATTCCACCATTTGCTGTCATAACAGTCTGTACTCAGTTCCATACTATGAGCCTTCAGTTTTGCATTTTGATTTCCTGTCAATTGCTGAAGCTCCTGTTCAGAGTCTGTGTGTAATGTGTTAAGAAATATCAACTGATAATACAGTTACTACTCAAATAGTTAATCGCAAATTAAAGAACATGCAGCACAAGTTCTCTCTTTCATAGACACTTTTATTAACACGTGTGGGAGACCCAAAGTCAATATGGGGAGTCTCCCCAAACAAAAGTAACTGTGAGCTTATATACACTTAGATAATACTGATACTAAGTCAACTAGGTACATCAATAGACAATAAAGGATTTGCATATACCAATCAGGTAGTTCCCCGTAAGCATTAAGACACACCTGCATACTTATTGCTAGGTAGAAAGAGAAAATTGGACATAAGTCCATATAAGGACTTGTTTCCTTGACCACATAATTTTTTGATCACATTGCTTACTTACTCCATGAAGTCAATCACATACTCTTAACCTTCAATGCACCTGCTTTTGACCTTTCAGATTTTACAATCTCCCATTTGATGCTGATTAAGCATCACCATATAGTCTATCAAACATTTTTCCATAATTCAACATTACCATAACATCTGAAATCTTAGAATTATTGCACACATTTACTTCATTGCTTTTATCTTTAAAAACTGGCATGTAAAACTTTGATTGAGCTTTTGCTGCCTTGGCAGCCAACATTTTACAAATCAATGTCTTTATTAAAAACAGAACCAGAAAAGTTATTAAGGCAAGAATAGCAATTAGCATTAGGAGTTTTAGTATGCCACCACCCCAGCTGGAGAATAAGTTGGTCATTCATGCCCATGTGGAGCTATTGGCTTCCTTAGCCTCCGACAGTTCCGACACCTTCTGGATCAGCTCCAAATGGCTAGTTATCTCATGTTGATTGTCAGGAATAAAAGTACAGCACTCCTCATGGATTAAAGCACAAGTACCCCCTTTAGCCGCAAGTATGAAATCAAGAGCCATACGATTTTGTAGGACCACAGCTCTCATGGCTGTCAGCTTGTCAGTTACAAGTTCTAGTGCTGAACAAGTTACATTGCTCAGGGCTTCAAGGAATTTCAACAGTTTTTTCAGCTCCCAAATTGATTTTACCGCCTCATAAGAGGGTATCATGCCTGCCCCGGAAATTACATCATCCCTGAGGTCCATATGTTCTAACCCTTTAGTGCTGGCATGGGAAAGATTATGGTGGTAGATCCAGGATGCATCCACCTTACCCACAGGGTTATTGGGGGCTTTCACTTCTTGAATATTTCAGATTTTTCCTTGGAGTAATGTATATACATGTCGTATGGCCAGGACTAAATAACCCAGGAAACTGCTGCCAGACCAATTATCAGGCAGCCATTTGTATGCTTTCTTTCCACTGATAAAGTACTAACCATCATTCACTATTACTGTCAAGACATTTTCAGAATCTTTATTGTTAATAACAGTGTGGAAAAATACATTTAAGCCTAGGTCATCTTGCATTTGAGTGTATTTAGAGAGATTATGTCCCTGCATATCAACTTAAAAAAATCCATTCCTGTCGATGAAGTAGTTTGTGTGTGTTATTTAGTCTCTTTGATGTTGCTTTCTTTTTGGCCATACCCTGTGGGCACAGTCTCCAGTTGGAAAAAGATGCTTCTTTGACCCTTGATTGATTTGCAATTGAAGACAGAAGGATGGCATGGCAGACCCTTATGATAAAAGTGTCATAACTACTCCACCCCACTTTTTTGGATCCATTCTGCTTGAGACACAAAATGCCATGCTGATGAAAGGCCAATGAAAGTGAATCAGTCTTGTTAGGATGTGACAACAAATGCCATGTTGGTGAAAGGCCAACAAAAGTGACTTGTTAAGATGTGACAACAATCCCCCAGTGAGATTGGTTAAAATAGGCTGGTACATAGAAGTGTTGAGGGGAAAGCTGGTGAATAGAATGCCATCATGAGCAGTAGGAATTGGAGTGCAAACCCAAAAATTACTGATATTGAAAGAGAAGGCATACAGTAACTTTAATGCATGATACGTGTTAAAGTTTGGGTGCCAGCCAGTGGCTCCTTGGTGAACATGACAGTGTGGGGTGGTCACAAGACCAGTGAAGGTAGATGAAAAAAGGAATGGCCACAACAGCAAAATTAGGAGTACAAGAAGTGTGCTGCAAATACATGTACAATGTTTCTGAGGGAATGCTGTGGCCCACAAAGAAGGTTGAGATTGCAGTTGTACACTTGTACCAAAGGAGTGAAGAGTCAGTTGAGTGTGTCAGGAGAGGCATAGTAGCGGGGCAAGCTGTGGTCAAGGCTAGAAGGATAAAATAAAGTTCATGTGGCTTTAAGAAGGTGGTTTTAGTGTGGCTTCAGGTGTGACGTGCAATAGGTTCCAGATTTCCAGAATGTCCTGAGGTGAAGAGAAGGCAAGTGGTTTCTGATCTTCTGAAGGCATGATTTTCTTGACCTGTGAAATTTGTATCCATGTGGATGATCCTTGCAGTTGAACAGCAGTGGAGGTGGTGAGCACAATCAGATAGGGCCTCTTCCAATAGGGCTGCAAGGCTGTTTTCTGACTGTAGGATTTAACATATACCCAGTCACCTGGTTGAGGTGATTTGACAGGTCAGGTTCAGGCAGAGTTTGAGCTTGTATGACATGACAGTGGTGATGCTGTAAAACAGAAACAAGAGATTTGCAGTAGGACAACAAATTAGCGTCATGTAACTGATAATCAGAAAGTGGAGGTGGTGGGGAGAGGGGCATACGAATAGGTCGACCCATTATAATTTCATATGGAGGAAAGACCCTTGGAATGATGAGTTTGGCCTCGCATGGAGAATAACACTAAAGGTAGTGCTTGTACCCAGGTGAGGCCTGTTTCTGCAGTAAGTTTAGATAGGCGTACCTTGATAGTCTGATTTGTTCCTTCAATAATGCCAGAAGCTTGAGGTCTATAAGGGCAATGAAACTTCAATACAATACCTAGCATTTTTCAAATTGCTTGTGTCAACTGTGAGGTAAAGTGCATGCCCCTGTCAGAGTAAATATGTCACGGTACCCCAAAATGGGGGATAAACTCAGTGCATAGTTTTTAGCAACAGAAATAGCTTCATTCTTGGCACATGGATAGGTCTCAATCCAGCCAGAGAAAACATCAATTATAGTAAGAACATATTTGAAACATGCAGAAGGAGGTAGTTTGATAAAATCCCATTCTAGGGCACAAAAGGGGCCTAACAGTTTTGGTAGAGGCTGGGGTGGGACCTGGGTGCCGTTAGAAATGTTAAACTGTAAACAGATTGAACAACTTGACACAAAAGTGCAGATTCAGAAAGACCAGGTGCATACCATTCACATTGGATCAGCTTAATTAGTGAGTTCTGGCCCAAATGAACAGGAAGAGAATAGGTGCGGATCAATTGGTGTAAAAAGGCTTTTGGTGCTACAGGGCACTCATCTGGATGTCTCCAGATGGAGTCTTCACCCCATTTACAATTTGCATGTATCCACTGAGTCACCTCGGAATCTGATCCATTGTTCTGTAAATTCAATAAACACTGATTTGAAAATGTAGACATCTGCAACGCCTGTTGAAATACACACAGCTGCATTTGTTGTCCCTGAACAGAGATGGACAGAGCAACTTGTTTTGCAGCCGAGTCTGCCATAGTAGTTCCCTTACTTTCAAAAGAGTCATCAGACTGGTGCGCTACAATTTTAATAACAGCAACTTGTTTTGGTAACAAAAGATGTTGCAACAACATGTCAACATAAAATGCATTTTTGATAATAGTACCACTAGATGTAAGGAATCCCCGTCTTTTCATAAAGTGCCAAAGTCATATACTACACCATGTGCATAGCGGGAGTTAGTAGATATAGTGACTGTTTTGTTCTTGGCCAATTGACAGACAGTAGAGAGAGCTACTAATTTGGCTACTTGAGCTGATGAGCCAGGTGATAAAGTTTCAGTTGACAATACAGAGTTTTGCGAGCAGACAGCCCAAGCATCTGACAACTGTCCATTTTGGTTGCGTGGACAAGCTCCATCAACAAAAACTTCAGATCTGGATGTTGTAAAGGGACGTGCTGGATGTCTAATTTAGGAGGAAGGGAAGAGTTAACGATAAGACAATCATGGGGTTCACCCTCATCCAAGGTGAGGATTAATGATGCTGGATTAAGTGCTGGGCATCTGACAATTTGGAGGGTAGGGTTAGCAAGTAAAATCAATTCATATTTTGTCAGTCTAGAGGGAGATAAATATTGTGTTTTTGCTTTAAGAGTAAGGCGTGAACTGCATGAGGGGCAGCTAAAAAGGTGTTGCATCGTAAGGTAACAGAGGCTGGAAGGTCCACTAGGATGGCTGCATCTGCGATTGCACTCAGGCATCCAGGTAATCCAGAAGCTACCATATCTAATTGGGTGCTAAAATATGCTATCAGTCTATACCCTCTGGTGTGTTGTTGGGCTAAAAGACTCAATGCCACCTTATTTCATTCACTACAGAAAAGAATAAATGGTTTCAAGTAATCTGGTAGGCCTAGGGCGGGGTGCATTTTGTATGGCTGTTATGCAGGAGGGTAAAACTCTGAGCACCATGCGAGATTAAATGACCCAAATATTTGACTTTGGGTTGACAAAACTGCAGTTTGGATGTGTTCACTTTAAAACCCTGAAGAGTCAAATACTGCAAAATGGCAAAGGTGTCTCTTTGACACACTTGTGGAGTAGTAGAGGCAATGAGAATGTCATCGACATACTGCACTAGCACTGGAAGAGCAAGGGCATCCAACTGTTGCTTCATTTCTCTGGAGAAAAGAGTAGGTGATTCCACATACCCCTGGGGAAGTTAAGTCCATATATATTGCTGCCCTTGGTATGTGAATGAAAAAAGATATTGACTATCTGAATGAATTGGAATAGAGAACAATGCAGAAAAAATATCTATCACAGGGAAGGTGGTGGCATTGGAGGGATGCAGCTCAAGATAGTAGCAGGATTAGGCACTATAGGGAATTCATGTAGAACAGTCCTGTTAATGGCCCTAGGGTCTTGAACAAATCAATACATTTCCCTGCCTGGTTTCTTAACTGGTAGAATAGGAGTATTGCATGGGTTAATGGTAGGAACTATAATGCCCTGTTGCAATGACGATTGAATTACTGGAGTGATTCCTGCTTCCACCTGAGAGGAAAGAGAGTATTGAGGTACCTTGAGCAACACTGCACTAGGCCTCAAGGTGATTTTAACTGGATCTGCATAATGCAAGAGGCCCATGTCATTGTCATGGGCAGTCCATAGTGACATAGGAAAAGCATCTAGTGAGAGGTGGGAAGGAGCAGGATGTTCTTTACATGGTGTGAACACCGCTTGCAAATAGTTTGAATCGGCCAAGGTACACGTTCCTAACATTACATGATCTTGTTCTTCTGGTGGGATTTCCAGAAAGATTCCCTCTTCGGTGCAATAAATTGTGCACCCTAGTTTGCATAGCAGATCATGGCCAAGTAGGTTCAATGGTGCTGACATGCCAACTAAAAAGGCATGATGTTCTGTTAAAAGACCCAGACTCACTGGTACTTGGACTGTTTCAGGGTAGCTTATGGGGACCCGGAAACTCCCACACCTTTAGTGGTGCTGCCGGAAAAGGGAAGATTCTTAGCAGCTTTCAATGTAAGCATAGATTTGGTGGTCCCCGTATCTACTAAGAATGGAATAGGATTATTTTTCACAGTTAATGTTACAAATGGACCTTGCTGGTCAATTGGAATAAATGGGAAAAGTTACTGCATTTGTTCAGGGAAGCCCTATAGTGACTGCTGGACATCAGGCCAGACAGAAGGGGTCCAGGAGTAGTCCCAAGGCTGATTCTGGCCTGATTAAGACTGTTCCCCTTGTCTAAAGGGGTTGCCTGATAAAAGTCTTGAGAGGGAGGTGGTGGTTGTGGTGCTAGGTATGAACAACTGTCCCTCCAATGACCAGCCTGTCCACAGTTGAAACAGATGTTACTGTTTCCACTATTATTCCCCATTTGCCTCCAAACTTGTTGTCAGAAGGCATTATTTGCAGGGGGTTGTTGAGAGGGGCTTGTGCTTGAAATCCTAGTCCATTAAGGCCTCATCTTCCCAAGCAATTTCTCCCTCCTTGGCCCTGCTGCCCAAAGGAAGAGAACATATGTAATTGGGCCTGAAGAAGTTGATTCTGTATGTCCTTTTTTTTCCTTTACCATAAGGTCAGACAGATACTGCACCTGGGTAACTAGCTCATGCAAGCATAGGCTGGGCCAATTCAAACACACCTTCTTCAATTGATCTTGAACCGGGGGTAGAAGACCGTCTGTAAAGGTAGCGGACAGCCCACTGGCTGCAGGACCTTCCATCAGCTCAGGATACCTTGAGTAGGCTTCAAAAGTGTCAGTAAGGCATGACAGATAGGAGTCCACTGGTTCATCTTCCCGTTGCTGAATGGCCTTAATCTTTGACCAGTTGGGAAGAGGGGGAAAAATAACCATAATGGTGTCCAGTATACGGCTTCTGACTGACTCAAAGCCATCATTTCCCATTGTTCCATGCTGTGGAATGGGATTTGGGACATTTGCATGGTCCCATATTCGTTTTAAAAGGTCAGCTGGAACAGCATATTGCAATACCACCCTTACTTCTTGAATAAGGGTCTATATCATATGAGCAAATTGCACAAATTGCAATTACTCATAATATCGAACATACCGGACCTCAAAGTGCTTTTTCTGAGATCGTGGTACAGTGAAGAATGGGATATTTGCCCTTTCCTCACTGTAGTGCGATCTCTGAGTTGGAATATATATTTAGTAGGGGCTGTGGGGGCTGTGGATGTTTGAGGTCCAGTACGTTCGATATTATGAGCGTTCACAATTTGTGTGATTCGCTCATATGATATAGACCCCCTCAATAGTGGGGTTTGGAAGACTAACATGACCAGCCAAAATTCATTGAAATTTTGCTGGATTAGACCATATGGGTGGAAGCAACTTTACGATTGCTTGACAATCCACTGCCGACCACACCCTGGTGACAGTTATGATAGAAGGAGCAGTTTCATCTCTACCATGTGCAGGGTTTGGGACTTCTCGTAAGGGGAAATACCCTTTTTTCATCACCCTCCTCGGACAAAGATGAGGAGGAGGTGTCCTGATCAGAGTCAGGATTTAACTTATCTGGTCTGAAATATCATTTTCTGGTATCAGTGAGAACTGGGAAGTGCCCTAGCAGTTCCCACGTGGATTTTGAGCCCCACTTTTTGTCGGCCTTAAAAAAATTAAAAAACATTAAATTTGGATCCCTAGATCTAGTGTGTATTGCTGGGCAAGTATAAGCTGTGGATTCATCTCTAAGCTGAAGTCTGGGGTCGAGCTGTTCTGTGCTTTGACTAGCTGCACCATCAGAGATAGATGTAACTTGGGAATCACTTACTGTAGGTGCTAGCTGATCTGCACCTTGCAGCAACTGGTGTTATTGAACAGTATCATTTGTGGTTTGCTGGACAGGCTGGAGTATGGTAGGTTGTTGCACCTGCTGTTGAGCTGGTGGCTCATGCACCTGAGCCTGGCCTGCTATTTCATAAGCATGTGGCACAGTTGGGTGGGGCAGAGTAAAAGCATATTCTTCCTCGGAGGATCTCTATTGGTTTTCCTTCTCCTGTTCCCATCTTATATGCTGTATGATTCAGTGCCTTCAATAGCCCTTTTAATTTGCCTTGACTGAATTTTAAGCTTCTTAATATGGAGTCCTTTCCCCCTATCTTTTGATTCCACTTGCCAATCATTAAAAGCTGCCCAACATCCATGCGGTACCCTTTTCCCTTTTTCTTTTAGTTTCTTTTGTAAATGAGCCAGTACATCTTTGTCAAAACTGCCATTAGCTGGGAAGCATAATTTCTCATCATTGGTAACAGTAACCCAATGATTCAGATACAAACAGCTTTCTCGTGAAACTTTGTAAAACATATAGCTGGCCGGAGTTTCTCTTTCTGGCTGTAATTCTTTACCTGCATTCACTCCCATGTTAAAAGAAAAAATCTCTGTTTTTTTTTTTTGACACTGAACTACAGTCAGTAACCCACACTCACATGTATGTCGCCAGAAGATTATTGTTTGATCCCCACTCATTCAGTAACAAATCATGCCATCTACCTTTTGAAAGTTTCACAAAAGAGAGAAAAAAGGAAAACTTATAATGTAAATCAGGCACTTGCAAATGGCTGAGGTCCTGAAAGACAGAAAACCGTCTGCGGGCCCATTAATGAGACGTCAGCCACCTGCTCTAGCTCAGCTCCGCATTTCTGATTTGAGTCGCACCACCAACTGTTAAGCAATATTAACTAATAATACAGTTACTACTCAAATAGTTAATCGCAAATTAAAGAACACGCAGCACAAGTTCTCTCTTTCATAGACACTTTTATTAACACACGTGTGGGAGACCCAAAGTCAATATAGGGAGTCTCCCCAAACAAAAGTAACTGTGAGCTTATATACACTTAGATAATACTGAGGTACACCAATAGACAATAAATGATTTGCATATACCAATCCGGTAGTTCCCCGTAAGCATTAAGACACACCTGAATACTTATTGCTTGGTAGAAAGAGAAAATCGGACATAAGTCCATATAAGGACTTGCTTCCTTGACCACATAACTTTTTGATCACAGTGCTTACTCCGTGCAGTCAATCACGTACTCTTAACCTTCAATGCACCTGCTTTTGACCTTTCAGATTTTACAAATGCATATCATCTGTATACAGCAGCTTTATTGATCTGTTGCTCTCTGACCTGTTTGCCAATATAGTCCATCACCAGTATGAACTGCAGTAGGCTCAAAGCTGAACTTTAATGCACACCCACTCCCACTGGTAATCCTATCTGTGAGCCTGAACATCATTTGTGCTTATGTCATTAGGCCCTTGTACATAGTTTGCACTAATTTTACCAATGTTTCTAGGATTTTGCATCATAATCATTGGGATCTTGTCACATGCTTTCTCCAAATCTGGAAACTCCCAGTTGGTCTCTTTCCTCATCTCTAACTCCTTCTCCACTATCTGTCTCACTGCAAACATTAGGTCAGTTGTGCTGCATCCTGATCTGAATACAAACTGGTTATCTTCCATCTTACTTCTACTCCTATGCATATTTGTTTATCAGTCACCGTCTCCAGCATTTTCATGCAGTGTGACAAGAGGATGATATCTATAGGCTGCCCACAGTGACACTAGAATGCTTATTCTTCAGTCATTTGGGATATAACTTTCTCACCGTACGAAGTACCTTTAGGAACCATTACTCCCTCCAGTCTCCCAAAATTCTGATGATATCTGCTGTAACCTCATCTGAGCCTGCTGCATTCCCTGACTTCATTTCCTTACTGATTTTATTGCTTCTTCTAGGGTGGGCTCTTCTTCCTCTTTCATTGTAAGTTGTATGTGGGGCAGTACAGCTTCTGTGGAGTTTTCTTCATTCAGAAGCTGCTGAAAGTACTCCTTCCAGCCGCCTTTGATATACTATGGACTAGTGAGTAGGTTTCTCTTGGCATCTCTTATGAATGGTGTCTGATGACTACTTCTTTCTTTGATTCTATATCTTTGCCCTGCAACCTGATAGAGGTTCTTTGTGCCATCTGCTGAGACACTTTCTAGAAGCTGGTAGAACATCTCTGATGTCTTATTCCTTGCTATTGCAACTACTTTTTTAGCCTATTTTGTTAGCCAGCCTGTATTCTTTCTTAGCCTGGTCCATCTTTTCAGTCTCTCCACTTTTCCTTCACTTCTTTTCTTGATAATATCCTGGACTTCTGCATTCTGCCACCAGCTTTAATTGTGCATTGTATTTCCATACTTATCTTGGTTGCATATCTGTTCTATAATCTACATACATGCTGTTATGAGGCACTGTCATTCTTCTTTAACTATACCTATCTCCTATTCTTCTGAGGTGCTAGAGCCCTGAGTATTTTCTTGAACCCTTGTGATTTCACTACAGTCAACATCTAGGTCTTTTAGCTTAGTTTCTGTTGAATTTAGAGTCTTCTCTGACCACTGCTTTTAGATGATTGTGGCCACCAGTGCTTTATGCTGTGGGTTGACTATTTCATTGGAAATGACTTTGCAGTCTGTGATTCTACTCCAGTGCCCCTTCATTAATAAGAGAAAATCTACCCAAGTTGCATTTTGGCCTCTCTTGTATGTGATCTTGTGACCGTCTCTCTCGGTGAACCATGTGTTGGCCACCATGAAGCCAATTGCCAGACAGAAATCTAGAATGAATTATGCTTTGTTTTTTTTTTCTGTTACCCCACTCATATGGACCAAAGCAATCCTCATATCCTGTTATATCTGTCCAGATATCAACATTCAGGTTCCCCACTATTAACACCAACAGCTGTTGTCCTCTTTATCTAGCAGGTCCTGCAACTATGGCCTGAATACAGTATTTTATTTGCTAACAAAATCCTGTTGTGGGGTATAGGCTGAAGTTATGAATACTGCCATATATTTACAATGGATTCTGATTGCCACAAGTCTATCACTAATTCTGATGACATCAATCATTGTCTTCTGAAGACTCTCCCTCTCCACAGTTCTCACACCATTTCTAGTCTGTCCTCCCCCTGAGTAGTAGACTCTGGATCCAAACCAAGTAGTCTTGCTGCACTGCTCTTCCACCTTGTCCCCTGGATTCACAGGTGTCCAGTCTCCTCTAACCATCATGCCATCCACTTCCAAGCTACATCTGGTCAATGAACCTATATTTACTCTAACAATCCTTAATTCATGTTTAGCATGTTGACTGGTTTTACGTCTAGCTTTTGCTCAACAGAGCTGTCTCAGGTAAACTAGGCTCGACAACTGGTTACTGACCATCCAGTACCTTATTGACCCAGGGCTGCTACACTTTATGGTAGTCATGCATTTGTCATTAGTAACACACAGTCCCCTCCTACTATTAGTATGGGTAATTGGCATATGTCAGATTCTTCACTGAAGTGCTACTGGCAAATACCCATGCCCAGTTGGGGGCATTAGTCCATGTGACCAAATCACCTGGTGCCAATTATTAACTTGTTAAATGTCAAGCCCTGACATTGTGTGCAGTCACAGATCCATTTTCTATTTGATACTGCACAGCACAACTGATGCCTAAAGTATTGATACATACAACTCTTTATCCAGTAGGCTCTTCCAATACCTCCCAACTGCCCAGAGTTTTCCTAAAATTTTGGTCTGCTTCTCATAAAATTTGTGTTTTTTAGTTAAAATCACTGAGGATTGAAGTCACTAAATAATGACATAAATTTGAATTTTAGACTTCATATCCTTCAAAAAATTCACCAAAACACAGTTCCTGTTATTCTAGCAACTGTCTAAGTTTATAAGAGCAATGTTTAAAATCTGTCCCAGTTTTTTGGGTCTTTGTTCTCCTATTATTTTAGGCTTTCTCCAGATTTCTTGCATTAAAAGGTTGAGAAGTCTGTGCTGCTGCCCACAAATCCATTTTGATTTTGGAGTGGGTTTGAGGTGGAAACACCCAACATGTTATGTTTTTTTTTTTGTGAGGGTGGGTATGAGGAACCCCACAGAGGCATGTAGAGAACAAGGAAACTGTACACAAGCATTGGTTGGAGGTCAGGATTGAACCATGTACCTTCTGATTGGGAGTTAAAAAACTTAAACATTTTGCCAACTCTAACTGAATAAAATGATATATTTGTGCAACTTTCTGCAATAAGAAATAATTCGAGAAAGCAATAATATATGGCATATGAAAATTGAATAGAGTACAAATTGAATTATATTCATTTAAATGTTTAATGTATATAGCCCTAAAGGAAGAGAAGAATCATGGTGAGGTAAGAGCAATATTCAGAGTATAAAGGGTAGTACCTTTCACATAAGTACAAGTGGACATGAATGAAAGGAGGTGTAGAGCAATGGCAAAATGAAGAGTGTTTTGGATACATGGAAATACTTTCTTGTTGAAGTCATGTTAGAAACAAAGGAGGATTCAAAATGTCATGACTTATAATTCAAGTGAGGGATAAAAGGACACAAGCTATTGGTTAAAGGAGGAAACCTGTTTATATAAAAGGCAGAGCAATGAGTAAACTAGATGGATAAACACTACTTATTATTAGTTAAGAGTCATTATTTTTCCCATGCCTGAACCATATGTTGTCCCTGGTCTCCACGATACATGTGTTCTACTTTGAGACAGTCCCACCTCGCAGCACAGGACAGGACAGCATTAATGTGTCAGACGTCATTCAAAAAGACTATGTGACACTTCTCCACTTACACAACACCTGACGCAACATTCACTGGTTTGGTTGTCAAGGGACAAAGAAACAGGCTGTCTATTAACCCACATTGGTTGAGGTATGAGATGAACAACTCCTTTCTCATCCACGCAGATTCTTATAAACCTACTCCTCATCCAGGTAGGCATGTGTAAACATTCTACTGATCCAGGCAGGGTCATATAAACCACTTCCTTATCCATGTAGTCATCTGTAAACCCTGTTTATATCCAGGTAGGCACCTATTAACATCTACTCATCCAGGCAGGCATCTATAAATCCTCTCCTGATCAAGGCAGACTACTATAAACACCCAACTCATCCAGGGAAACACCTAAAAAATCCCTTCTCATCTAGGCAGGCATCTATATACCCCCGTATATCCAGGTAGGCACCTATTAATACCCTACTTATTGAGGCAGGCACCTGTAAACCTTCTTTTCATCCAGGCAGGTACATATAGTCAGAGCAACATTACTGTTTCTGAGAAGTATCTCCTGAATCTGCTGAGTTATACATACTGCAGTTCATCAGTTCAGGTATGAGGTACATGTGGCACACCTCTTATGATTTTGTATCCTTTGTCTGCACTCTTCTTCTGCGTTCTGTACTTCTCTGCAGCTTTTGTGTCCTATATACTCTCCCTCTGGGAGAATCAGTTATTATTCTCTTGTTTCATCTCCTTTACTCTTGCTTAGCATTACACCTGCAACACATGGTATAGCCGAGGCTATTATACTTCACTAATAATGAGGCTTTCTGTCATACACAGTGCCATTTTTTTGTCCATATGGTGAATTCTAATTGCCTGCCAAACCCAGAAATGCTAAATTGTGAAATGACTAAGAGTGAGATGCTAGCAGTGAGACTACAAGAGATTTAATTAGATTTAAAAGTCTGGTCTTATTCCTTTATTCCTGGTAACTAGAGGCTATATTTTACCATGAAGTCTACCAGCACTATTGAATTATCATATAGGCAGAAATTATTTAAAAAATGATTCCATGGTAATAAAGTTAATGACAAGTTTGTAGTCTGCATTTGCAGTGAAGTGTTTAATTGCTTGATTTGCTTTACACATAACAGAGACTGCTCTACCAGATAAAGCTTTACTTTTTTTTGCACCGTGTGGTACCTGAACTCCTAATTTTTTTTATTTAGACATATATACTCAGAAACCATGGAATTAATGCATCCATAGAAAGTTAAAATATCCAACTGGAAATAAACATATTAAACCTTTAGTGAGCGAGAGAGTGTCTTTCGGCTTTTCCCGGTTAGGTGTCGCCACAGCGGAACTCCGGTCCGCTAATGATTGGTAGTGGATTTTTACGTACCGGGTTACCAACCCTGATGCACAACCTTCAAAGAAGGCATGCCCCATTCACGTATGCCTCCACACAGAAGACGCATTAGCTGAGAATCAAACGGGACAACGTCTTGCTATGAGGCGACAACGCTACCGCAGCACCACCACCGCAGTATATATTAAACCTTTAGTAATGCTTTTTAAAAGTATGATTTTTAGCCATTAAAAAGAGAGTTGTGTAAATCCAGGGCCATGATCAAGTAGATGTACCTTGTAAACTGCAGACTACATAGTATGAATAACTCATATTGTGAATATAGTAGTTACAGTGGAAAAGCACAACACCTCACTCTGATTATGATGGTATACTTCTTGTAAAAATAGCCTGTTTTCTTCTTAGCTCAACATTACCCCTCCACCTAAGTGAGCTGGCTATGAGATGCAGCAAAAATCTCATCAGACTTGATATTTGCTACTACAGGTTGTATGATGCATGTACCTTTTGAACAGTACAGACACCTCTTAGCTTTTCAGTAACACTAGAAAAACAGAAGAAAATGGCTGCTATATCTCTACCTGTAGATAAGTTGATAGGTGTTTACTAGGCTAATGACCACAACAGCCTTTTTAAGCCTAGCCATGCATCCCAAATCTCTGACAAGTTCTGGTATCCTTGATAAGTGTAAGCAGGGGCTTGGGAGATGAAACATTTACAAGCAGGGACCTGGGTGATGAACCATTTACAGGCTGCCTGTGTCCATTAGAGACATAGGTGTCAAACCAGGGATGAATTTACTGCTCCCTATCTGATTGTCCAAGTTACACTTAAACTGGTTTAGGGAGGAACTCTGCTTCACATTGATTGGGAGCCTGTTCCAGAGATGGGGTAGTCTCTGGAATTCACACCTGTCTCTCCAGCCAGTCCTATTTATGTCACAGATGAGGTAGAATGGGTAACTCTGGTGCTATTTGTTTGTATTTGTAGGAGGTTCATCAGAGTGGGGTCTGACAATGCCCTGTATGCCAGGCATAGCTCTCCCCTCAACAGCCTGTAGGAGACAGAATACACGGATAGGTCTTTGAGACTGCAGGGATAGGGATGAATGATAGTCCTTTATCATTCATCACTTCTGAGACCACTAGAAGGATTAATCAGTGTACCAGAAATACTTTTTGCCTTAGCATCACAGAACAGTATGGCTTTAGTTAAAGAAGAAGAATGCAATTTGGAAAATTGTATTCATAATCAAGATTTAGTGAGCAGATTCCTAGAAATACAGCCTTCAGCAGAAAACAATATATATTATTCCCAGCAGCAAAAGCTTTATATACCCTAAATAGAATTTAGGTAAACAAACTTGTTTCAAATTTAAGATCTGCAAATAAACATATTATACTATCAGGTCATAGTCTGGCTGTGAGTTCTTGGAAGGCATATGAAACAAAGAAACACTATCAGTGGAGTCTGAACATTAAGTAACAATATTGAGGGACCATTAAAATATTTACTCAGTTCTTTTTAGGATTTGTGTTATTCAGAAAGTAACAATTGGAATGTTTGGGTTGTTTCTACAACTCAAATTAGAGTTATCTGAACTGTTCAGTTATCTTTAGTTCTGGAATAGCATCCGAAACACTAAAGAAAAATAATGATAGTGAACAGCTGATGGTGAGCTGGGGTACACAACAGAAAAAAATGAAGAAAGATATATACAGCATTTGAAGGTGGCAGACTTTTCTAACAATGGCTACACACTTCAGAATCAACTTATGGTTTGTTACTGAAATACTGTGCTAACTGAAAAACATTTATGGTGCCCACATCATCTTAGAAATAGAAGGGTAATACGGTGTCTGTCATAAATCTTTGTTCTTCTGCAGCAAGCTGGTAAAAACTGTAATTCTTTTGGTGACAGTCTTTTCTAAAACTCAGTTGGACATACCCAGAACCAGTGCCCTCCTAAACTCACACACTATATTAGCCAAACTCTCTTAAAATGTACTCCCATTTGACCTCAATAAGAAAATTCTTCTGTAAAAAAAGATCATACTTATATCATGTTAGTCCCTTTGTCTCTGGTCTGTATAAATTTGTTTTCAGTTACCCTACAACCCAGCTTTCAAGTTTCTTCCATGTTGTACTAATTTTCTGTTATTTTACTGGACAGAAAGGAAGCAGTATCTTTCTGTATCTACAATTTTAGTTTTACATAAAGCATACGAGAATGTCTGAATGTAGCATGTTGCTAGTGTTTTGCAATTAAGTTGTACTGAGTTTTGTGGGTCTAGTGCTACTCCTCATGTGCTATTATCTAGCATCTGACTTGCTGGCTATCCCTTGCTCCAAATGGCAAGGGGTCTACCTCCCACAACCTGACCGCTAAACTACATAGCCATCCCCAAACCCAAACTCTAACCCTCAAACTTCCAGCTGGTCTCTAACCCTAAAACTCAGTCTGTCTCTCTAATGCTAAATTTATCAAATTGTTCCTAAACTTAAATTTCCCTATCACTTCTTGAGTCTACAATCTGCTCTCACTCCCTAAAGCTAATTTTCTCTACCAGTTCCTAACCCTGAACTCGTCTCCTGCTCTCCAAACCTAAAATCTGTGAATTCTCCCTACAACTAATCTTCCCCACACTCCCCAACCATATACTCCCAGATTGCTTCCTAACCCTAAATCTAAATTCCCTGATTGCACCCCAATCCTAAAACTTCATCATACTCCCTAGTATTGCTCCCAGACCCTACTTCTAACCCTAAATCCCACAGTCACTCACTAAATCTAAGTGTCAAACTACCACTCCATCCCTATGGTTGCCACGTTCACATTATTCAAATTGGTCTTGTTTACATGTACAGGAAGCAGCTCCATTCTCTCTCTCTGCATGGCTGCTGCATATATGCGCATATATATCTATATACATACACACACACACACACAGACACACACACACACAAAAAAAAGATATATATATATATATATATATATATATATATATATATATATATATATAAAATTTATTTACTTATTTAACATTTATGTATGTATATAAATATGTGTTTTGTATATATATATATATATATATATATATATATATATATATATATATATAGGTTTCAAAACTCTGAAGACCATATGGCCGAGACCGTATCTCTGGAGTTTTGAAACTCCGAAAACTTTGCATTGTGATCACTGTAAAGCTTGGTACCTGAAATTTGCAATATTTCTCACTGTAGTGTGATCTCGGAGTTGGTATACTTAAGTAGCAGGAGGTGTGGGGGGGAGCAGAGGAGCATTGCCCCCCCTCAGAGTTTCAAAACTCAGTCATATGGTCCTCAGAGATTTGAAATTTCGGCGATTTGATAGGGATCCATATATATATATATATATATATATATATACATATATATATATATATATATATATATATATATATATATATATATATATATATATATATATATATATATATATATATATATATATATATATATATATATAAACTCCACAAACAATCCCAGCACTCAAATAAATGAATCACGATGTCAGCTTGAAGTAGAAAGTAATTTATTAGGACGTCCACAGCCCCATAACACAAACCGGTGGCCGGTTTCGCTCACAGCGTCCTCAGTGTGCAGTCAAAAATAGGAAAGGCAGATCTAAATATACGTACAATGCGTATAGAATACGTCACTCCTTAAAGAAACAGTGCCTAAAAGCTAGACATTCAATCCAAGTTCATAATGGCTATGGATTGAAGTTATTAATACTGGTTAATGTGATATAGAAATAAATAAAACTATAAATAATAATAAAGGAAAATATAAATGCTCAAATAAATATCTCTCTATCAAGCACATAGCTTAAATGGACAATACTATAATGTTCATTAATAATTACTATAGTGCCTGACTTTAAACCTAACATATAAACTCATGTATGTACACACATACATAAACACTCCCAAGAAAAAACAGATCAAAAAAACACCTAATAAATAAGCATCAAATACATAAAGACACATATATAATTATTATTTTAAACCCCACCCTCTGATGACAGAAGAACAACAAAATTAATAAATCCCAATGGTATGTATATATATATATATATATATATATATATAGAGTTAGAAATATGCAAACTTCCCTCTATAAAAACATACAGTGATGCAAAAGTCACAAATTTTACCAGTGGTCATTTAACCCTGGTTTGAACATAGCCCCCAAATTAGTAATCCAGCGACGCTCCTTGTTTGTTAATATTTGATGTTTATGACTGTCCCCCAAATTGTCTGCCACAACCTTATCCAAACCTATAAATATAAAATGTGATGTAGGATGGACTAATTTATGTTTATACAGCGCACTTCTTGTGCGTTGACACTTGATATCACTAATATGTAAGCAAATCCTTTGCTTCAACGCACAAGAAGTTTGCCCTACATAAAAGGCACCACATTGGCAGACAGCCATATATATTACCCAAGTGCTGTTGCATGTAATAAGACTTCGTATGTCAAATACCTTCTTTGTGTTCACCGAAGTGAAAGATGTAGTTTTACCCATGAATTTACATTGTCTGCATGTACCACAAAAAGTACTCCCCTTAATCCCCAGTGTATCAGTGTTAAATTGATGATCTTTTTTAAAAGTGGAAAAATATTGGCCTAAATTCTTGCCCCTTTTGTATCCAAAATGACAAACCCTGTCAATATATTTGCTAAAAAACGCATCAGATTCCAGAATATGCCAATGCTTCATTAATACATTTTTAATAGAAAATGTATTAGTTCCATAGGTTGTAATAAACCTAATATAGGCCCTATCAATTAATAGAGAATCCCTATCTGTGGAACAAGCTTTATAATTGGCCTTACTTATAATATTTCTCTGGTAACCCCTATGCAGAAATCTAGACTCCAAATCCATGGCTTTGTTGTGATATCGTTCATCAGAAGAACAGATCTTTCTGGCTCGTTGGAACTGTGATCCTGGTATGTTTGAGATAGTATGGGGGGGATGGCAGCTATTGGCATGTAGCAGAGCATTTTTGGAGAAAGGTTTTCTATATAAATCAGTATAGAGAAAACCATCATTTTCCTTTCCAACCACTACATCCAAAAATTCCACTTCATGCAAATTGATATTACCTGTAAATGTTAAACCATAAACATTGGAATTCAAATATGATATAAATTGGTGCCAAAGCTCCCTAGACCCCCCCCCACACTACCCAACAATCATCAAGGTATCTTCTCCACATGATTAAATGTGGCTTGAACACTAAAGGTAATGTATAAATGTATTGTATTTCAAAGTAACCCATAAATAGATCAGCGTAGGTGGGGGCAAAAGTAGCCCCCATCGCTGTTCCTTTTACCTGTAAATACCATTGCTGATTAAAAGTAAAAGCATTGTGGTCAAGCATTAACCCTAGGATGTTAATCAAAAATTCTTGTTCCTCACTGGAGAAGACACCTGAATAGTTCATCCAGTATTTAATTGCCTCAATACCCCCCATATGTGGTATAGAAGTATATAGGGATTGGACATCTAATGTTCCCAAAAATTGATCTCTGTCAACTTGGATATCATCTATTAATGCCAGAAACTGTTGGGTATCACATATAACAACAATTTCTTCAATTTAAATTCCAAGTATTTCAATGATCCTCTCCCTGCTACTATCGGACGTCCTGGGGGGTTCAAAAGGTCCTTGTGCACCTTGGGCAATATATAGAAATATTGTAAAACTGGATGATCTACTTGTAGTTCTCTTAACACCTGTGGTGTAATAAAGTGACGTTCACAACTAAGCTTTAGATATTCATCAATAACCTGTTTGTGTTGTAAAATTGGATCAGAGTCAAGACTAACATAGTATTCAGTGTTAGACAGTTGTTTGTGTGCTTCTGCTAGATAATGCTTTCTATCCCATATGACTACTGCCCCACCCTTATCTGCCCCTACTATCACTATATTTTTATTGTTCTTAAGACTAATTAGGGTTTGATTTTCTTCCTTAGTCAAATTATACTGTT
>NC_056729.1:649260142-649360142 GCF_019279795.1 Protopterus annectens | reverse complement strand
GGCACACTCTCTCCAAGCTACACATGGGACCAGGGCAACTATCTGTAGCATTCACTAACAGTATAACCTTCTCATAAATCATCGACTATTTAGCCAAACTGAATAGTATGGATTTTCTCACTAGTCTGTCATTTTAAATTTCTCAGCATAGTTAGACACCTTCACAGCCCCCTTGCTCCACACCCACCCACCCCCTATGTCTCCTCGTAGAAGACTTGAGTAGAAAAATGTGCTATTTTACGGTTATTTCCTTAACAACCTTCTTTCATTCCTATTGAATAATCAGCAGTACCCTTCTGCCTGCTTATGCAACACCCTCACTCATCCACCACACAACCTTTTCTAATCTGAAAATGTGCAGTTTGACGCTTCCACCATGACAACTACTTTCAATTAGACAACCTTTATTTTTGTTTGCTGTTCTTCCAAAACTCCTAGTGCTACTACTGACTACTCAGTGGTCCCTTTCCTTCACCTATCCCTGCAGGACTTGTTATCCTAAAGATTTTACTTTGGCATCTAGGATTTATTTTGGTGTCAACTCTTTAGTGATGCTAATTTCATCCTATTATACAGAAATGTGAGGATGGTGCTGCTCTAGGTCACATTTGGATAGGCTAATATTTTAGGTGGTAATGATTTTAGTGTTTTTGCTGCCCCTCCTTTGCCCTTTTCCCACCAGTTTTGACTTTTCATACACCAACAGAACTACTCTTGATGACATTTGTGTATATTTCCTGGAGTTATTTTTTGATTGACTACCCTGCGTGTATACCCATCTTTACCTCTATTGGCTCTTTATTGCTATTAATTGACTGGCATTTTGGACTACAAAAAAGATGAGAGCAGAGTTTCCAGGACATGCTCATGTATATCTTCAGAGCATTTTGTTATACTGAAGATTATTTCAGAAAGTTTTGTTTAAAGCTCTGTGTTCCTGACAAAAGTACTAATGTTGTTAGAAAAAATACGTTTCTGTATTCCTGAATAAAGTCTTTACACCTGTCATTGGTATCTTCAGTCGTGTTTTTATTTTTTGTTACTTTGTTTCAACATATGGTTTTAAGTGACTAATATCTCTCTCTCTCTCCAGGTTAAGTCAGTCCTACTATCTTGTTAGCAAATGAATAAAACTAAATAAGCAAACCAAATCATTACCTAGATCTTCAATGGTAATAAAAGGTGCTGAATTTAACTTACTGTTTTTAACAACCCGATGAAATTCTGAGTGATAAAAAGACCTACTCAGGACTCTTTCATTCAATACTACTTTTTTTGATTTTGTCAGTCTGCTGACTTAACTTCTCTTAACTAAGTGTACTGTAAGTTTTAAATGTGATAATAGTATATGCAGCAAAGTAAAACATGCTTTGTGAAAACATGAACACACCCTTTTTGGTCTGACAGCATGAATTATCCACGCTCCTCATGTCATCTTTTAATACAAAGTGAGATTATGATTGTTGAAGGGAATATCATTTTAATTTTCCATTTGTCCTGCATTTGTGAACTTATATCTGGGAATCTGAGAACCTTAACATGAGCTGGTATGACATAATTTGATCTTTTGTGGGTGAATGGACACTCTTTGTGCCTTTAATACATTATATTAATCTGTAGTAATACTAGTCAGGTAGCACCATGGGAGGGTAATAGGTGTAGGAAGAAACCTTACTGTTACATCGCTGGTCTGCACACAGCAGAGGGAATTATAATAAGGGATGTTGAACAAATTTCAAGTAGTGAATCAAACAAGCAGTCCTCTGAATGCTGTGGACAAGCAGTATTCAAATATTAAGAATGTATTTGACTTTTTCTAACCTTCTTTCCTATCAGTGATATCTCTCCAGTCCCCATCGACCCATTCATTCCCTTCCAACTCAAAGAGGTTGGCTCTGCTGTGTCCCTGGTGGGATGTGTGCCCTCTCTCTCCATAGAGATCTGGCTTTTTGGCAACTTCTGAGTGAGGGTGTCACCCCTCATAGAAGGGCAAAAGCCAGAAGGCAGTCACCATCTACTGATTTCCTAAACTTGTCAGGATTTCCTGCAAAAATCATATCTAACATCATTCATTTTTCTCTTTCTTAAGCAGTTTACTTAGCATTTTATTCATAAGGCCTCCATTGTCTTCCCAACTGATTATGCCATTGACATTCACACTTTCTTTTCTTGTTTGACAGCTGCAGTGTTTGGTTACTAAACACCAGAAGTTTGTCTATTTCTGTTGTTCACATTAACCTGTTGTTGCTGAATATATAGTAATAGGGATTGCTGTCACTTGAGTGAACAAAACTTGACTGAAAATCACGTTTGAATTAATTTGACTGAAAAGCAATTGACTGAAACTGATTTCACTGAAAGCCCAGATGACCGAAATCCATTTCACTGAATCACAAAAGCATTGAAAATATTCAACATAAGAAAATACAAAATAAAACAATGATTTTGCAGGTGGGCAAGCTGCCTTGCAACTCCCCACATGGGAGGCTTTGATCATGCACCCCTTAGTTATATATACTAACTCCATGGACATACAACCACTTGAAAATTTAAAAATGGCATACACAGTTGGTGCCATACCATAGAAAGAACACCAAACCAGTAAAAATGACAAGACAAACCAATAGTGGGAACGAACTGCACGAAATGCAAAAAGTTCAGAGCAAGGTTGTCTTACAAATTAAGTCCACCAAAACCACGCTGTTGAAAAGAGGAACCGAGTTTATTGAAGCGCTTTTCGTTTGTCTCATAGACAAACTTCTTCAGAACTGTTAACAAACATACCAATGTGCTTATATAGTAAAATTCCAAGCCTTAATTACAATTAATTAATCAATCAAGCACATTAATCCAATCATAGTAGTAAAAAGGAAACTAACACTTAAATCAGGATGTGAGCTTCCTTACATAAAAACTGTATTAGACCTGTATTAAAAACAAATCAACTATCTACGTCTGTAAATCAGTATGCTTAAGCATACTGCCAGTTGACAAGAATCCAATTGTTGAAAGTTAAATGTTATCATACTTTAGAGAAACATATGAATGGAAATACAAAAATTAAAAACATTTAAAATGTTAGAATATTCCTACTTGTTCCTATTCAAGACTAATAATGTAAATGCATATGTTAACCAACCAAAAATTATCTTTTCAAATTAACCAATTTCAAAACACTGGCAATAGTGCAAGCTTCATTCAAACCAGGTGAATGATAGGCTTCTAGCCTAATCTGCCAGTTTAACTCCTTTTCTAAGAGTTTAAGCTGTACAGGTCCACCTCTACTGTCATTAACAATCTGTTCAATGGCAATAAACTTGAACTGGTGTGAAGGGTTATCAATAATATGCTTTGCTAAAGCATTCGATTCTTTACGTTTCCTGATAGCATATATGTGCTCATAGATTCTGTCCTTGAGCTTGCGCTCGGTTTTCCCTATATAGAAACCGATACATTGTTGGCACTGTGCTAAATATACTAACATGCTGGAGTTACAATTAACCCTACATTTTAATTTGAAAACGTGTTCATTAACCACAAATTTGTTTGCTTCATGAATATATTTGCACCAGTTACAAGCTTGGCATTTAAACATACCAGGGGACCTGGTTGACAAAGGTTTCTGCTCAAATAATGATTTCAAGTTTCTACCTTTCCTGTATGTTACCTTACCTGTATGTTACCTTAGGGTAGGGGCCCATTTTTGAAAGCACCTCTGGGTCCGCTTTAAATAAATGCCAATTTTTCTTAATGATGGACCATAACGAAGCACTATCAACGGAAAAAGTGGTAATAAATCTAGAAAAATCAAATGATTGTGGTACCGAAGGCGAATTTGTATTTTGCTCTTCAAAAATCTGATCCAAGTTGGTTTGTTGCACCATCCTTAACACAGGTAGTAACGGTTCATAAAACATACTAAACCTTTTTGAAGATACCTCATCAATGAGTTCGTCAACCAACTTGGGGGGGTACGCTCGACTCAAGAACATCCTTTTTAATAATAAGCATTCCTCAATAAAGTCGTTGTCCCTACTTGTCATCCTGGCTGCTCTAACCAGTTGACCTTTTACCACTGCACGTTTCTGCGGAAACAAATGGCAACTGGTAAAGTGCAGCAAGGAATTTGAGTAAGTGGGTTTCCTGTGGATTTGTGCTGCAAAACACTTTATATCTGAATCTCTAATCAACATGATATCTAAGTATGGGATTCTCGTGGTGCTGAATTCAGAAGTGAATTCCAAAAAAGAGGTAGTGTTGTTTAAGTAAGTTACAAAGTCACCTGCTTGACTCTCACTCCCTTTAAATAATATAAAAATATCATCCAGGTAGCGGGTGTAGTACATGACGAACTCTGCATGACTAGTCTCGTCTAACACAAATTGATGTTCCCAGCTTGCCATCACAAGATTTGCTACACTCGCACCACAAGGTGAACCCATAGCGACCCCGGTGTTTTGCAGGTAAAAGTTCTCCCCAAACATAAAGAAGTTCTTGGGTAAAATCAAATCCAACAGCTCACCCACTAAGGAAATGTCACGATTACTGGCATTCCGGGCTTTCATTCTATCACTGACCCACTCGATAGCTACGTCATGTGGTATGCTCGTTTATAAGTCTTTTACGTCAATTGTCAAAAAATTCAGAGAATCTGAGTACACCATGTTGTTAATCATAGACAAGAAAGACCACGAGTCTTTACAAATCTGATTCTCTTGTTTGACATACTTCTGTAAAATGTTGTCAATCACTTTTGCACAAGCATAAGATGGGGCTCCCCTACTATCAATCAAAGGGTGCATCGGTGGATTCCTCAAATCCTTATGTATTTTAGGAATACCGATGAAATAAGGAAATCTTGGGTACTGAGTTGTCATATAGTTGTGTAATTTTATATCAATCCTCCCATCTATTAACATCTCCTCGATATTATCTTTGATAGTTCTATATGCTCTATTCACCTCATTCCTAGAGCTTAAAGCATAAGTGGGAGGTTGAAGCAAGGTGGTTATTCTGTCAAAATAATCATCCTGCTCAAAGATAACTGCACCACCACCCTTATCTGGTTTACATACTCAGACATTATGGGATCTAAGTTGTGCAAGGCATTCGTTTTCTGTCATATTGACTGGTCCATTTCTTGTTCTGGATCTACCTACCATATTCCTAATGTCCACCTCACAAATATGCTCGAACGTCACCAATAATGGGTGTAATGGTGGGTTAAATGTACTCGGTACATATAAACTGGTAGCTCTTTCTATGTCAACGTCACCCCCCATCATTAATTTCAAATTGAGTTTCCTAGTAAAAGACTTAACGTCAATGATGGATGTAACAATGTCCAAACCTTGATTGGGGACATAGGTTTGGCCTTTGGACAAGAGGTCTGCCATTTCTGATGTTATGGGACAGTTAGAGAAATTATAAACCAAAAAGTCACCAGATGAGTTGGAACAAATGACCAGTCCCTCTGTTGCATTTCCAATACTCATATTGTTGTTACTCAAGTAAGCTGACTCTGAGGAAAAAGGAGCATGAGGTGACCTAATTGGTGACTCAGTGTCTACTAACACATCACCATTAATATTTGTATTATGCTTAATATCTATAGTTATCTGTTGCGACCCCTCTGATTGTTGTAATTCGACCATTGACGCTTCTGTTTTGGTCGTGCACCTAAAAAATTATTGTCATTGTTATTACTAAATTCATCAAGTCCACTATTGTTGTATCCAACATTGGCATTATTTCTATTTTGAATACGTTCACTTCTTCTCAATTCAAAAGGGGGAACGTCAACATTATCTAAAATGGGGCTAATCCCAGACTGCTCTACAGTGGATTGAACTGTGTCAGTTACGGTGTTGTTAGTGTTGTTCCTCAAATTATTACCAGAAGCTCTAGAGTTATTTCTCCAAACTTGGCTGGCTGAGGGACAAGGGTAAGCCAAGCCCTCTCTATATGCAGTAGTGTCCCTGTCTAGCTTTTTAATTTTAACTGATTTCAATTTAGTTAAATATGTATCAATACTTGAGAAAAGTCTAGAATACTCAAAGCGATACCTATCAAACAAAAGGTCATGTTTAATTAAGCTGTCCAAGTGAACAGCCTCAATATTTAGTTCCTCAATCTGAACCAAGTAATGCTTAATCATTAAATGAAGCAACTCTGCACCATGCTGGTCAAATAAAGCAATTAATTCCTTATGGAAAGTAGAGTTTGTAATAAGGCCTGTTGGATATTGATAGTGCCTTAGGCCTTTAGGCACTATCTTACGTGCTAAACATTCTTGGAAATATGCAATCTCCAATTGTAACTTTTTAATTTTAATCAACACAGAGTCAAGCTGTTTCAAATTATTGACAATGTTAGGGTCTCTTGAGATAATGTCCGTGCCAAGTTGTGCTACTGTTACATTGAAAGATGGGGGCACTGAGACCCAGTCAGTGAATACAGGATAATTATTCACAGCATTACTCACCACTGGTTGAGAGTTAGAAATGTCCACTGAAGAAAGATCAATAGTGCCCCCAATATTCGAACAAATCAGTCTAGTGTTAGTTCCGTTAAAACCAACAACTCCTCCGAGACGTGTTACAGGCTGCCTACCCAGCGTGGCTGAATTAGAACTGGGTACAGATTGTGCTGAACCTAGTTGTTCACATTGAACCAATGTTCCCGGTTCAGTAAAACCAGATACGGTGGCCGGAATTCTCCTCTGCTCGCCATTGTCCACCTTACTCCTCGTTTGAGTGTTGGGCTCGCAATCAGCTGGAAGGACGTCTACCTTGTTCTGTGTCATTCCTGCGTTAAGCAATGATGACGTTGGTGTACTCGCAGATATACCGGAACCATTAGTTAATGGTGCTCCTTCCCCTTGAGTACAGACAGTTGCTTTTAAGCAACCACTTGGATTAAGTTGGTCACTGAAAGCTGGTAAATTATTAGTCTTGAAGTTACATACTGGTATAACCCATTGTTGGTTTTCCAAAGCGTCGATACGGGTAATCAGAGCGTCAATTTTGTTGAACAGTAAATCCAGGGATTTAACATTGACCTGATGCTGTTCTTTCTGAGTTGTGTTAACATGGTTGACAACTGGTGAACCCGGTCTAAGTAACACGGGAGTGATATTAGGAAAGTCACTAAGTGGTTCATCGACAATTTCAGACGCCATACCATAGAAAGAACACCAAACCAGTAAAAATGACAAGACAAACCAATAGTGGGAACGAACTGCATGAAATGCAAAAAGTTCAGAGCAAGGTTGTCTTACAAATTAAGTCCACCAAAACCATGCTGTTGAAAACAGGAACCGAGTTTATTGAAGCGCTTTTTGTTTGTCTCATAGACAAACTTCTTCAGAACTGTTAACAAACATACCAATGTGCTTATATAGTAAAATTCCAAGCCTTAATTACAATTAATTAATCAATCAAGCACATTAATCCAATCATAGTAGTAAAAAGGAAACTAACACTTAAATCAGGATGTGAGCTTCCTTACATAAAAACTGTATTAGACCTGTATTAAAAACAAATCAACTATCTACGTCTGTAAATCAGTATGCTTAAGCATACTGCCAGTTGACAAGAATCCAATTGTTGAAAGTTAAATGTTATCATACTTTAGAGAAACATATGAATGGAAATACAAAAATTAAAAACATTTAAAATGTTAGAATATTCCTACTTGTTCCTATTCAAGACTAATAATGTAAATGCATATGTTAACCAACCAAAAATTATCTTTTCAAATTAACCAATTTCAAAACACTGGCAATAGTGCAAGCTTCATTCAAACCAGGTGAATGATAGGCTTCTAGCCTAATCTGCCAGTTTAACTCCTTTTCTAAGAGTTTAAGCTGTACAGGTCCACCTCTACTGTCATTAACAATCTGTTCAATGGCAATAAACTTGAACTGGTGTGAAGGGTTATCAATAGCTTTGCTAAAACATCCGATTCTTTACGTTTCCTAATAGCGTATATGTGCTCATAGATTCTGTCCTTGAGCTTGCGCTCGGTTTTCCCTATATAGAAACCGATACATTGTTGGCACTGCGCTAAATATACTAACATGCTGGAGTTACAATTAACCCTACATTTTAATTTGAAAACGTGTTCATTAACCACAAATTTGTTTGCTTCATGAATATATTTGCACCAGTTACAAGCTTGGCATTTAAACATACCAGGGGACCTGGTCGACAAAGGTTTCTGCTCAAATAATGATTTCAAGTTTCTACCTTTCCTGTATGTTACCTTAGGGTAGGGGCCCATTTTTGAAAGCACCTCTGGGTCCGCTTTAAATAAATGCCAATTTTTCTTAATGATGGACCATAACGAAGCACTATCAACGGAAAAAGTGGTAATAAATCTAGAAAAATCAAATGATTGTGGTACCGAAGGCGAATTTGTATTTTGCTCTTCAAAAATCTGATCCAAGTTGGTTTGTTGCACCATCCTTAACACAGGTAGTAACGGTTCATAAAACATACTAAACCTTTTTGAAGATACCTCATCAATGAGTTCGTCAACCAACTTGGGGGGGTACGCTCGACTCAAGAACATCCTTTTTAATAATAAGCATTCCTCAATAAAGTCATTGTCCCTACTTGTCATCCTGGCTGCTCTAACCAGTTGACCTTTTACCACTGCACGTTTCTGCGGAAACAAATGGCAACTGGTAAAGTGCAGCAAGGAATTTGAGTAAGTGGGTTTCCTGTGGATTTGTGCTGCAAGTGTTAGTTTCCTTTTTACTACTATGATTGGATTAATGTGCTTGATTGATTAATTAATTGTAATTAAGGCTTGGAATTTTGCTATATAAGCACATTGGTATGTTTGTTAACAGTTCTGAAGAAGTTTGTCTATGAGACAAATGAAAAGCGCTTCAATAAACTCGGTTCCTCTTTTCAACAGCGTGGTTTTGGTGGACTTAATTTGTAAGACAACCATACACAGTTGGTGCGCAAGCAGTAATTCACTGTGCATGATGTTTTTTTTTCTTTTCTGAAGTGGTTGTGCAGCCGTGGAGTTAGTATATATAATTAAGAGAGGTGTAGAGGGTGCAGGGTGCTTGCTCCACTGCAAAATGCTATTTTATGTTGTATTTTCTTATGCTGAATATTTTCTGTGATTTGTGTTACAGTGTAGTGGGTTTCAGTCAGCCGAGAATTCAGTCACCTGCTTTTCAGTCTGATGGGTTTTCATTCAGTTGCTTTTAGTCAAATTCTTTCAAATATTTGATTTTCAGTCAAGTACTGTCCAATCAAATGATAGTAAACCTAGTAATAGTGATAACAGTAAATAAATAAATGAAATTATCTTTTCCGGATGCTGGTCTTACTGCAGCTAAATGTTTTACATTTTTACATGTTGGTGTCTGTTGCTCAGCATAATGCTGATTTTAATACTCACTATACCTTGAACAGATTTTATTTGAACCACATAGCCTAGTCATACAGTTGTGGATATTTACTGATGCCATGGCTGCATAGTTCTAAATTCTTTGTGTTACCACTAGCCATTATCTGGATGTTTTGCTGACTTACTGTATATTAATGTAGTAATTAGTCATTGCATCTCCTGCCACTTTCAACAGTTTTTAGTTTCTTTGTTTATTTTGATTATGAATAATCTGCTGATTGTTTTATTTGGATTTTTATATCTGTGTGGGACTGGCATATATTACACACAGACCTAACTTCAGCTGATCAGGAGGTGATATGTTTTTAATGTCTTCACGTTCCTGTACTTAATTTCTTCTGTGCTTGTGAGCATTTGTGAGCCTGGGAAAGTAGCTCTGTTCTGTTGATATTCTTGGAACAAGGCCAAATTGATTTCATCACTTGTATTTTGGTCATGGGTTTGTTTGTTTTACTAGTTTGTTTTGTTTGTTCTTGCTTTGAATGTGTCGGCATCACATTTGCAATTTATATCTCACCTGTGTTTCAGTTTGAAAACAAAGATAAGAAGATCTAAAAAGATGGCTAAGAAGAGTTAATATCCAGATAGTGCAGTGCTCTATCATTCTATTGCAACCCTGCAACTCTAAACTGCGATAGCTACTTTCTTTTTTATTGTTCATGATCCATCTGAAAGGCATTTTGTTTGCATGTTAGGAGTGGCAGAGCTATATTTATTCATTATTCTGTTTACTTTATCTATATATGTTACTAAAACTGCTTATCTGAATATAGATCAGTTTGGTCTTTATGGATGATTTTGTTTTCTTTCTCACTTTTTCAGGTGGCGATTGCCAAAGAGGAAAGATGTGCTCAAGCCTAGCGCAGTGTTTTACTTAAAGCTGCATCTCTATTTTTTTGAACTGCAGTGAGTAAAGTGCACCCTTGCTATTCTTACTATCTGAATTAATTCACTAAGTATTTTTGCTTGTAATGTATTGTTATTTGCCAAAATTTGTGAATTTATATTGCTGTACATGTATTTTATTTAACACCTTATAAATGTGAACTAATAACATATTTATGTTTAATGTTGTGATATACATTTAGAATAAGTTATAATGTGGCAGTTGCTAGGGTGGTCAATGTTGTGAGATGAAGTTCTGTTGGTACAGGGATTGATTCTCTCGTTCGTAGTTTGCCTGTTGTGTGACCTTGAACATGTCACTTAACCATACATTGCTCCTGAAAAGGAAATGTGTGTCCAGTGGGTTTACCTGGTTAACAAATAGATATTATAATAATTGCATCTGGTATGAAAGGGATGTCTTGGTAACACTTTACCTGTTTATACTTTGCAGAGTCTTATCTTTATTTATTTACTGACATTTGTTAACCGGTTTAGTCCAGCTGAGCCAGGGACCCATTTTCAGTGGACACCCGAGGAGAAGAACAGCAGAATAATTGCCAATTATTACAATAGTTGCAAAATGAAATAAACAGATAGCATAGCAGAGGTCCACCAATGAGTAACTGCATAATATAGCATAGGTCTACTAACAGGTAACAGGTCTATAAATATCATACATGATGCTGATTCTAAGAGTGTAAGCATTTAAACAAGGAGCCATCCATACATAAATAACAGTCAGAAATTGTATAAAGAGCCAATTTCAATACAATATATATATATTTATATTTTTATAATTCTGTGTGTGTGTGTGTGTGTGTGTGTGTGTGTGTGTGTGTGTGTGTGTGTGTGTGTATATATATTAAAAGTGAGAAGACAGGGAAAAGTAAAAGGCTTGCAAAACATGTAAAAGAAAGTGATGGGTTAATGGGGAAAAGAAGTTGAGTTGATAAGAGGGGAGAATAGGTCAAGTGGGAGGTTTGACAAGGGCAGGACTATCTGAAAGAATCTTTGATCTAAATGCTTGAGGTTTGGGGTTTTGTATAACCATCTGGTAAACACCAGAGGTACAGCTCCCAAGAATGGTATTAGCCTATATCGGCTAGGGTTGCACAGTTATCACCTTCGGCAAAATCTCAAGCTGTCACTATTTCCTGCCTCTGTGAGGAATCCAGGGAACATATCATCTATCATCACTATCTCCTTGTTGAGGCTGGTTGACCCACAGCCCTGTATAGGGGCATTCAGTTTAAGATGATGGTCATTGATAATAAGCTATTTATTTATGTACCTACAGAGGTAGTACACTCATCTCAGTGTGTCATTTTGCGCACAGCCTGACTGATTGCAATCTCATTTACAGAAAATAATTTCTTTTACAAGTATAAGTAAAAGCAGCAAGCAATTTAGCAAAAAAAAGTGATACCAGTCTGACAATCTTGTATTTATCATGGAAACCAGACAGAATTCTAGCTTTCACTCCTTTCTGGCTGCTGTTACATCACCAGTTTTCTCTGTTTTCCACTGCCCTAATGGGGGTAGAATTTAAGGAAGGTAGCATGTTGTTTTCAGTATACTTTCAGAGTAGTTGCAGTTTGAAGTAGGACCACCAACTCATGGGAATATGCTATGGGGTTAAGGACAGACTGCAGATTTCTCCTCTTATACCTTCCACCTGATGACATGAGCGGTTTATTGCAATTGCTGCCCAATTTCCTTACATCAATAGCACCATACCTGGGTAATTCCAGGTGAACTCAACATTTGGATAGACCACAAATCAGTGGCAGGGTATTATTTATTTATTTTATGCTATATTTTTTTATCCTCTGCCTTGCTGACAGTCAAGTCAGGGCTTTATCCATCTATACCACTGTCACTAGCTAAACAGGACTTTATTTCTGTTATGGGAAGTCTTACATTTGTCTTATCACAGCCGACTCCCACAGGAAGGGCCACTCAAAAAAGATGGCTTTTCAGCTAGGTGTGATCACCTCAGATTGGATGGTGGAAGTGGTCTTGTGATCTGATCATTACTTAATTCACTTCATTGTAGAACTTCCTGTTAGTGAGTAACCCAGTTTTGAGATAATCTGATACAGGAATTTGAGCATTTCCTAGAAGAAAGTAGTACTAATAATACTAACAAATTATTCAGGAGGTCTTGTTGTGGAATAATTACTACTATTATCTATTACTGATGCAGTGCATCAATTTGACTCTTAGGTTCAGAGGGTTGATGAATGTGGCACCATTAACCACCAGTTCAGCACACTGCTGTGTGCTGCCCTTGAGGTTTATGACATAGTTGAAGAAGGCCTTATGGATGTCCTTCAAGAATGCAACTGCAGTCATAACATGTGGGTTGTCCTGCCTCAGGCAGCCCGGATTCCAAAGTCTGGGTCTGATGTCGCATTTCTCTCCGATGTCAGGCTGGAGTACATAAGCATCAGCCGACGTCATTTTCTTCAGTCTTTCTTGCTGCCTGAAGCAGAAGCAGTTCAAGTGCCCGGTCGGTCAGCTCCTGTATTCTTCGAGTCATCAAAAGCTAAGTACCCGTTGGGGACCTTTTCTTGCCTCAGCTGATGTCAGAAATAACTGAAAAAGTTAACAATTGTCTTTCTTGTGGTAAACAAATACCTCATAAGGATTTCCACTCTTACTGTCTTCCTTGCCTGGGCCCAGACCACGGCGTCTCAGCCTGTGTAGCCTGTGCTCGCTTCAACAAGCGCACTCTCAGGCGCCGGGCGGAGTTCGCTGAAGACTTTGATAAATTTGCTTACACCATGCCGCCGGATCTTCCGACATCACAAACTCCCAAACTACCACCGACTCCACGCCAAAACCTAGTGCTCTGGTTCCCTCTGAGACAGTCTCTCCACCGCTCTGAACCGAAGACGGACATCACTCCGACGCCAGTTATCGATTTTCCTCCGGATACCGAAACCGAGGAAATGCCCGAGACCATTGCTGTAGACAAGGTCACTCCTGCACATGGAGCTGCCAGGCCTCCTATGGCCATGTCTATTAAGGCCTACACTAGGGCTAAGACAGCCAGCAAAGCAAAGCATATTACTTCTAAATCCTTACCTCAGCCTACTCCAGAGACACAAATTATGTCCATGGCTGCTGATTTAATTTCCATGATTAGAGGTTCACAGGCCCATCCTGAGAGGATCCCAGTCTCCTTCTGATAAAGGCCCGGGTTGAACCCTCTGAACCTATTCCTTCAGATGAAGATTCTGAGGGCTCTGTCCACTCTGATAGCCAGGAAGAGCTCTTCCAGACCTATGAGGACTCGGATGCAGAAGATTCCATCCTCGGCCTCCCCTCCTGAGGATATTTCTTTTGGGGAAGTTCTGCACACCATGAGGGAACATTTCAATTGGCAAGGTCAGGAATATTCTGATTCTAGGAAATGCCTGAGGACTTTCCTTAAGAAGCCCCAGCACAGGCCCTTAGCTATTCCTCCTGTACTTGATGTTCTGGATGATTTATATTCTGACTCTAGTGCTACCCCTGATTCTCTTCCTCCTGCTCCAGCCAAGCCAGACAGGTATTACAGGGTCCCGGAAACTCATTCCCATTTATTCAGGGCCCATTCTGCTGATTTGGAAACTATTTCACAGGGGCCTAAAGGAGTTTCAACCTCCACCTCTAAAAATCCATTGCCCTCCAACAGGGAGGCTAGATTATTAGAGAGATGGGGCAAAAAGGTTTACACATCCACTACCTTATCTATGAGAGCTTTAAATTGCCTTTTTCATATGTTACAATATCAGGATTACCTGTTAGAAGATTTACAAAAAACTTTAGCCACTCCTGATCCTTTAGACAGGAAGACTTTGCAGGAAGCTGTACATAACACTCAGCAAGTAAGCAATCACTTCCTGCAGTGTGGATATGATGCACTGGAAGCTTCATGTAGGGCAGCTATGACAGGGGCAGTCATAGACATGCTTGGTTAAAAGATCAACCTCTACCAGATCATGTAAAAGCAAAACTTCTGGATGCACCTTTGGAAAAGAACATGCTTTTTGGTGCCAATGCTAAGGATGTGTTAAAGACCATCGAAGAAAAAGCAAAATCAGTTCAGACGGTGAAAGATTTCCTCCAGGTTCAACCCCCCAGATTCAGTAGGAATTGGCCTTCTAAAAACTGGTCCTTTCCTAATACAGAAAGTTTCAAAGGGATAAGAACAGACGTGGCTGAGGAAGAGGCCAATACAGAGGCCCTTACAGGGAACGACAATGGCAGCCAGGAAACCAAAGAAGTGATGCAGGGGTTTCACCTGCCCCACAACCACAATCTCAATGACTTTCCTCTACTACCGCCAACCAGGGAACAAATAGAAGCTCCAAATTATCTCTGTTTGCAGAAAATTGGCACAGACTGACAAAGGACAAATGGATTTTGGACATTATAGACCGAGGGTACAGGTTTCATTTTCATACCTTACCAAGAAAACAAGGCATGCCAAACCTACCACAAAACCAGAGGGCAGAGGCTATCAAGCAAATCACTCTGCTGACTCAGATGAAAGCAATAGAAAGAGTTCCACAACAAGAACAAGACCAGGTTTTTACTCAAGACTGTTCCTTGTTCCAAGAAAAGAATCTCAATGGAGACCAATACTGGACTTGTCCGCATTAAACACCTTTCTCATAGTACCAAAGTTCAAAATGCTGACTCTACAGCAACTTCTTCCCATGCTGGGCAAGGGGTCTTGGCTCTGCTGATTACTCTGGACCTCAAGGAGGCATACCTGCATGTCCCTATCAGACACAGCTGCAGAAGATACCTCAGATTTCTTGCAGGGCCAGAGCATTATCAATTCTCAGCATTGCCATTTGGCTTATCTACTGCACCCAGAGTATTCACAAAATGCCTGGCTTCAGTAATTGCTCATTGCAGGCTCCAGGGGATACAAATTTACCCGACTGCCTCGACGACAAATTGATGTTGACAAAACCTGGATTATGTCATACGATTACTTCAAGCTCTGGGATACACAGTCAACTTCCAAAAGTCAAGACTGCAGCCATCCCAGCAAATAATCTTCTTAGGAGCCAAACTAGACACAGCCTCTCAGATGGCTTACCTGACAGAAGACAAGCAAGAGAAGTTAACTCATTACTTCAAAGGTTTAGCAAAACTCACCCAGATGACTGCAAGGAGATTCCTACAGGCCCTGGGTTACATGGCATCCTGCATTCTCCTGGTTCCATTAGCAAGACTACACATGAGAAAGCTTCAATGGTACCTAAAAGTATTTGGTCACAACACAGCAACAACTTGGAGACAATCATACCGCTCATTCCATGCCTACAAAAGGAATTCCTATGGTGGGCCTTGGTGAGCCAGGCAAACACAGGTATGTCATTCAAAACCACAGATAACACAGACCATGACCACAGATGCCTCAGACCTTGGATGGGACATGGAAGGCAGGTGTATACAAGGACAATGGTCTCCAAAGGAAACACATCTGCATATAAACCAAAAGGAAATGCTGGCAGTAATGCATGCCATCGAGGCTTTTCAACACCAACTCCAGCAAGGCCATTTACTGAACGGACAGACAACACCACTGTGATGTGGTACATAAACAAGCAAGGGGGCACCCACTCTTACCCCCTTTGCAGACTGACAATGCATCTTTGGGAGAAATCACTGAGCCTAAACATCCAGTTACAATCCCAGTTTGTTCCCGGAAAAGACAATGTGTTGGCGGACAGCCTAAGCAGGAATTTCACAGATCCACACGAGTGGAGGTTACATCCGAAGGCCTTCAGACAACTCAATTCGACATGGGGCAAGCCAGAAGTGGACCTATTTGCCTCTCATCTCAACCATCTTCTACCAAAATTCTGCACAAGGACATACCATCCAAAAGCTTGGAAAATAGATGCCCTCTCATTCAACTGGAACTCCCTAAAAATCTATGCATTTCCACCTCTGCCACTGATGACCTCAGTATTACTAAAGATCAAAGCAGAGAGACCCAAGGGAATCATAATAGCTCTGGACTGGCCAAGACAACACTGGTACCCATTACTATGGAGCATATGTCACCCCAGGAGGTAGGCCTCCAAATCTACAGACACTGCAGCTAACAGCCTGGGAGATCCCATAAATAACTTCAGCCTATCTCTCTCCAAGGAAGTACAGCGGATACTAACAGAGGCTCGAAGACCATCCACCAGAAAGGTTTATTTAGCAAAATGGAAAAGATTCAGCAATTGGAATATCAGCAAGGGACATGATGCATCATTGTTGAACATCCCACTCATCTTGGAATATTTGGCAGATATGTTAAAGAACGGACTCTCATATTCTTCCATAAAGATACATGCATCTGCTATTTCAGCTAGATAGAACACTGATCCTCCTGTTTTTTTCACACCCTTTACTAAGGCAATTCCTCAGGGGAATCAAGAACATTAAGCCATCAAGAAAGGCCCCAGTTCCAGCCTGGGACTTCAATTTTGTCCTAGAAAAACTGACTCTACCTCCATTTGAGCCAGCAGCTTCAGTTGACTTGCAATTTCTCTCATGGAAGACAGCTTTCCTGTTGGCAATTACATCAGCAAGAAGGTAATGGCAATACCACCCTTTATTATTTTTCACAGAGACAGGGTTTCATTAAGGACCAACCCTACTTTTATGCCAAAGGTGGTATCTAGGGTTTCTTTAAATCAAGCCATTCATCTGCCTGCTTTCTTCCCCAATCCTGAGAACAAGGGGGGAAGAGTGTTGCATACCTTGGACATTCACAGACAACTTCGTTACTACCTGGACAGAACCAAGGCCAGTAGGAAGTCTGAACAACTTTTTGCAGTACAAGGAAAAGCAATTTCAAAACAGACTATTTCAAAATGGATTGGACATTGTATCAGATTCTGTTATTCCTTTCATGGAAAGACTGTTCCAGCCAATGTCAGACCACATTCCACCAGAGCTACAGCCACCTCTACAGCATTCTTAAGAGGGGTGCCTACTAAGGACATTCTAGAAGCTGCCATGGAGCTCCGTGCATACATTCTCCAAACACTACAATCTCCTCTATACTCCAGATCCAGAGCAGGCTTCAGTCCTGCAGGGTTTGATTGCCACAACATCTTTTCTCTAGAGCATTCCTCCTCCCACAGCTAAGCTATGGTATTCTACCCACATGTTATGACTGCAGTTGCATTCTTGAAGGACATAGTACAGTTTTGTACCTACCATAAATGTAGATGTCCAATAGACATGCAACTGCAGGGATTTTCCCACCCTCCATACCCCTCTATGTCTAGGGTCCACTCCTATCCCTGTTTCTCTTAGCTGGGGATATCTGTTATGGTGTATTTGTTTTATTGCTCATTTATTTGTTTGGAATCCTGTTTTTGTCTTCCAATTTGATTACAGCCTTCCTTGGAGGGCACCTGGCATCTGGGGCAAGAAACACTGAACGGACCCAGACTTTGCTGCCTGAGGCAGGACAACCCACATGTTATGACTGCAGTTGCATGTCTATCGGACATCTACATTTATGGTAGGTACAAAACTGTACTTTATCCTTCACCTGGCTATGTTAACCTCAAAGTTGGCTTTGCTTGACCTATTTAGCCCTCTGAGTTGCATATTTAGTTTGATGAGAGAGTTTTTATCTGTATGGGAATTACCCTTCCAGATTTCTGCCATAAGTTTATTTTCCTTTTGTTGTATATCCCATTTAATTTGGGATGCCACCAGGGTGGTTTGTTTCTGGTACTGGTCTTGGGCTTACTTCTAGTAGACATAGCAGCCTCTATGCAGCCATTGACATAGTTGTACAGAATTTCTGGGTGTAATTCAGCATAGGCTGCTGTGTTCTCTGGGTTTGGAGGGGCACTGAATTTATCAAACCATCATTTAATAAAAGGTAATTTTCCTTGGAAAAAATCCTATTATTGGTTTTAATGGGATTACAGAGTTAATTTTGAGTTTAAAGGAGACAGTTTTACAGCTGGACCTTACCAGGGAGGACAAGACATTGGGGGTGGGGGTCTTGCAGTGTTCTTCCTTATTTGTCAGCATGATGTCTAGTATATTGGAGCCTCTAGTGGGAGTATTCACTATGTGTTCAAGAGTGTTTGTATTTACAAAATTTAGGAATTCCTGTGTCTATAGATTTGAGGCCATGTAGGATTCCCAGTCTACGGAGGGGTAATTGATGTCTCCATTAATAGGGTATTAGGTAGGATGGTAAGTGTCTCCAGTAGGTTCAAATATGAATTGTGAACTTCTTGGGACATGAAGGGTGACTTAAAACTGGCTAGGATATGGTAGGGGATTTAGTCTCTAGTCATCTGCACATGGAAAGATTCCAGCACAGCATCTTGTTTGACCACCCTAGAGGTATGCTTGTTACTGATATATATATATTAAGACACCTCCACCTTTAGCCCTTGTCTGTGCAGCTACTTGTCTAAAAGTGTGGAAGGCACTGAAACCTTACGTTACCACTCTTTGCTATTTAAAACCATGATTCAGTAACTGCACAGATGTCTATATTCTCAAGTGTGAAGACAGCTTGAAGGGAGTGCAGCTTTTTTATTTAGGCTCCTGGCATTGAGCAGCAAAACTTTGAGGTTTAGTTGAGTTGATTTTGCTATGTTGGTATGTTTACCATTTTAGCATTGCCTAAAGAAGGCACTATGGGGGTGGATAAAGTTTTAGCCAGTATTCTGAAGCCTAGTGGGGAAAGCAATGCATTCTGTTAACCATGCTCCCCAAGCTGACAAATACTGTATCCCCTTAGAATGACACAAGAAAGGGAGTCAATTTTTAAAATCACTCATTTTTTGCTCATATTGTAGCATCATCCTCAGTGATGGTAATGTGCTGCTCAATGCCATGCTCATACCAGCCTGAGACACATAGCCTGAAATCTCCACAATGTCTCTTCATATAGACCAAGGAGGTACATCTCAGGTCATTTACACCTACATGGACTGTGATGGAACCATACTGGTACCTGTGGCATAATGACTTTAGCATGTGCGTGATTTGGTGGATCCTGGCTCCATATAGGCAACTAACAGTTATCTTCTCCTTGTTCAGCCTGGTTAGAGGGGTATCAGTATGTCTTGCAATGGACTCCACTATGATGAGTCCTGGGAAGCATGTTTTCTTGCCTTAGGGGCTTGGTGTTTGGGACTCCACTGCGAGTAACAGTAATGTGTGGTGTTAGGTGCTGTTTTTCTGTGTGCCTTTGGGTTTGCAGAGGCATAGTTTTGACAGCGGGTGGTCTAGGCGATCTTTGTTGCTTAAGAAGATTGCTTTTAAGTGTCTCAGCATATGTCAATCTATGTGTGTGTTGTCTGCTGTGTGATGTGGGTGTTGTATGTGTGATTTCACTAAACCGATGTGCTTGTATGCTTGAGTTTAGCCTCGAGTGTCATTGTGTAAATAACAGCGCTCGTATACTGTGTCTGCTTCTTTAAAAATTAAGTGGTTATCGGTAAGCATGAAATAATTGCTACATTGTCTGAAGATGCCCATTTCTACCAAACTTGCTACAGAGAAGTTAGGACTCCTGGATATCTCTACAAGTATTCATGAGTCATGGTGTGACCGTGAGCTTAAGGACCAGAGAAAAGAAGGCAAAGGGCTGGAACATTACTGGATATGCATGGTCATCTTGGAAGACACACTTAACGCTTATCAAATATTATTCTGTTTATGGCTAATAATGACCATAACTGACTCACGCTTGATGCTACCATTCCCCTTCAGTAGCCCTTTTTTGTTAACAACATCTATCAAATCCAAGAAAGAATGCCAAAGCTAGCTATATTTTTCTTACTTCTCAAATTGTAAAGTCACTCAGGGTTACTAAGAGTGGGGCTTTATTCAGAATTATAAGTGAGAATTTGCCCATTTTTGTTTAAATATGATTTTGCAATAATTTCATTTTTAGAAAAAAAAAAAGAAATTAACTTCCATTCAGGTTTGTGAGAAACTTATCTATTTGAATTGGTTGCATTTTACCAAGTCAGTAATATAGATGAAAACCTGAATATATGTATTCTGGGTCTGTGGCACAGTAGGATAAAGCCCCAACTATGATCAAGATAATCTGAGTCTGAATAGCAGCTTTAGTGGTAGAACAGCCATGTAGGGGAGAGTTGGGGTGAGTGGGTGATGCTAGCATGTCCATCCAGATGAAAATGCAGTGGCAGTTTCAATCAGTTGATCACCACCATACAAGTAGAGGCTTGAACAACATTGGGACAGTCAGGGCAGAGGCCGTAAGCTTTGAGATCCAAAACTGATGATTGACTGCTCTTAGAAGCATGAGGCTAGAAGCACACACATACAGGAGGTGGAGGGTGTACAATGTCCCAGGGTGATACAGGTGCTCATATAAGCCATCAGAGGGTGAGGTAGAGCCTTATTAGAAATGCCCTTATCGCCAGGATGCTACTGATGGGACAAACCACCTCCATGGTTTCCTAATTGACAGCTCCTCTGAGTAGTTGCCACTTCTGTGCAGGGAATCCAGTACAAAGGGGGAGACTTGGCTCAGAGATATCTGGGGGAGTCTTGATGGTCGGCACACATGGAGACAAAAAGCATATAGAAAAAAAAAACAAGAATATATGGAAAAGGTGTGTAACATAAGTTATGATGGTACTAGTAGCAAAAACTGAGTTTAATGGCTTCAGTAAAAAAGAAAAACCTTGAAGAAGATACAGAGAGACATGTCTAAGCTCTTTGTGAAAGTCACAGATGCAGGATACTGAGTAAAATCCTCCTATCTCCAACTATTTTGCTTGGATAGAAAGAAAAGATGATTGGATTCAACAGTTCTCTAAGGAGTTGGTGTTATTTTAGAGAGATCCAATTTGTGTCAGTATGGAATGAGATGTTTAACAGTGATACTTGCTTTGCAAAGGATGATCTGCACTTCTCGTTCCAAGGCTTCTGCATATCGGCTAAACTTTTAACTGTTCCCATACTGTTGTTTTTAGACAAAGTTAAGTTAATGCACATTCCAACGGGTCTATATCATAACATCGAAGTTCTCTAACATCGAATGTTATAATATTGAGCCCTAAACACCGAAGACTGAAAACATCGAACAGTCAGAATAGTGAATTTTTTCCCAGGGAAAAAATTTGCTATTCCGAGAAACATAAACACAGCACAAACACACACAAACAACAGCCATCCACACACATACACTTAAAATCCTACACCTAAACTAAACTTTGCATACAGTACTAGCTATCCACTTACATTAACCCAACCCTAACCCTAAGGTCCGTCACTATCGCACACTCACCTAACCCGCCCCCTAACCCTAAACTACACACAATCGTACACTTACCTGACCCGCGCCCTAACACTAACTCACCTAACCCGCCCCTAACCCTAACCTACAAAAATCGCACACTTACCTGAACCCGCGCCCTAACACTAACATCCACACAACCGCACACTTACCTGACCCGCTCCCTAACGCTAACTCACCTAACCCACCCCCTAACCTACACACAATCGCACACTTACCTGAACCCAACCCGTAACGCTCCAACATATTGAACACTGAAAACAGTGAAGGCACAGCAACGGCCCACCAAATTCTTTCCCTGGGAAAGAATTCGGTGTCCTGCACCTTCGCTGTTTTCAGCATTCGACATTATGGGTTCGATATTATAACATTCGATGTTAGAGAACTTCAATGTTATAATATAGACCCCATTCCAACATAGCAAACATATCAATATTAAAACAGGATCAAATTAAGTGCTGCTGAATGTAAGAAGTCTAAACAACAAGCTGCCTAACCTTGAGGTACTCCTGCATTTGAAAGGCATCCGTATATGTATTATCACACAAATGTGGCCCAGAAAGCACTCTCTCCTCTCCATACCTTGATTTATTGTCTATAATACCTTCTGACCTAGTGGTAACTATGAAGGTAAATACATATTTGTCAGAGACCAAATCACCTCCAGACAGATTCCCAGAGACCCATAAATAAAACTTATTGGACTCCAGTTCACACTAAAGAAAATAAACTATTGATTTATTTCCCATTACAGAACCCCTTCTATGACCCCAGAAGGCCATGTCAGGTTCCTAAATATTATGGATGAACGCCTCATAAGTAAGAATATCATTCTAGGAGAATTCGACTACACATCCATTGAGTTGAGTACCTACTCTGCCAACATAGGATATACTTAGAATTTTGTAGACCTAATAAATAAAAATTCAATGGACTAGATTGTTACTAGCCAAACTAGACAACTAAATATTTTCAACCTGGTACTTAAAAATGTAGATTCATCATGCACAACTCCTTTAGTAACTTCTTCTCCAATGAAATCAGACCAAGAGCCTTTTCCCTCAAACTATCTAAATCCTCTGAAAACAATTTATTAGGATTCAAAGACTTCAAGTGCACAGATCTCCTCAAATTCTGTAATGGTGTCTCAACATCACTCCAGACATTACTTTAGCAGATAAATGCACAACGAAGTTTTATACCTACTTAAATAAATGCATAGCATTAGCATCTCATCCAGATCCAAATATAATGGGAAATTTAAAAGCAAACCTTCCTGATGGTCCACTGGCATAAATAACATTTTCAGTAAAAGGAAAAAAAACTCATGAGAATAAACAGTAGTCTTCTTCTTCTTTTAATTTCAAGATTCCACAGTCTCGAGATTCTGGGTTCGGTATTTTGAACTTCGGGATTATGGACTTTTGAAATTAAAAAGTGGACCCTAAAGCTCATACTAAATTACAAAATTTACTCAGGGCCAGTGGACATTGTCAATAACCTAGCAAATTAATTTATTGCAAATTTCACCAAAAGATGACTAACCAAAGCTCTATGATCCCCGTAGCTGTCAACCCTCCCCATCATCCGTAAAGAGCATATACTAAAAATGCTATCCAAGACAAAGACCACCTCCTCCATGAGACCAAATAACATATCCAGCTGTTTGATAGATAGTACTAAACCTGCTCTGGTGGAAGCTGTGCTTAAGCTATTTAATATGAGCCTGGCTATAGCCTCGGTCCCAGAAAAATGGTGATCAGCACTGGTGATGACACTCTATAATGGTGGCCCTACTACCAACCCCAGAAACTATAGCCAATCGACCTGATGAGTTTCATTTGCAATGGAGCACATTGATAAGATTTGATTAACATCAACATTGAACATCCCACCAGGCTAGATCTGCAATTTGGTATTGCAAAAAGAACATTATGTCTAATGAACCTGTTTTTGTGAGAAGGTAACTCAAGCTGTTGGCAGCAGTCATGCTGTACACACAACTTACCTTGATTTGGCCAAGGCATTTGACACCATCCCCCAAGCTAGCAAAATTAAGAAACATAACACATTTCAAATAGACCCTTACATGGTAGGATGAATAGCAAATTTGATAAAAGAGAACTCACAAGGTGCAGGTGTCAGGGACAGGATCAGAGAACATGAATTCAACCAGTGGTGTTCCACAGGGCTCACAGCTGGGACTGTTTTTTTTTTTTGGGGGGGGGGGTATATACTTCTCTGGCCTACAGACTGCAAAATGAGAGTCACTGTGAGATCCATGTCTGTTCCATGCATCAGCTGACCTCTCAGAGAAACAATTAGTACAGTTCTCATTCCTATAGAATCTTCTACATAAGTTGTCTAATGATTCTTTACTACCTTTTGATAATCCCAAACATTCCCAGAAATAGCTATCTCTAAATACCCTATATACTTGAATAAGGTCTCCTCTTAAATATCTGTATGACACACTGTACAAGTCTTTCATAATAATTTAAATGTTCACATCCATGGATGCCCTTGGTATATTTTGCTGTACTCTATCCAGTTTACTTATGCTTGTTTTCTTATAAGGTTCCAATATTGTTATTTCATACTCAGGTTTGAGTCCAAAGTAAATGATAATAACTTCATAATTTCTAATTTCCTTAACTTTACAAATATTTTTATACAATCTATAGGTCTATAACTATCATTAACCAATTGGCTAAATAGACAATTGGTTCAGAACTTCCCTATGCCTGGCATGGACACCTGTGATTCCAAGGGATGGATTTCTTCTAAAAACATCTGGACCTACAAAGCTGATAATAAGTATTTTTTTGTTCTAACTGCCTCAGTACCATTTAACACTTCTGTGCTGCATTTATTGATTTTCTTGAATTTATCACTGTGTTCAGCCTGGGCGGCCACAGTGGTGCAGTGGTTAATGTTGCTGCCTCACAACAAGAGGTTCACCGGTTTGATTCTCAGCTGGGGTGCCTTCTGTGTGGAGTCTGCATGTCCTCCCTGTGGTCGTGTGGGTTTCCTCTGGGTGCTCCGGTTTCCTCCCATATCCCAAAGACATGCTGAAAGTGGATTGGACACTATAAAATTGGCCCTAGGTGTGAGTGTGTGCATGTGTGTGCCTTCTGTGGAAGGTTGGGTGCCGGGCTGGCAACTCGACACTGTAAAAACTCCACTGCCAATCATGAGCAGACAGGTGATCCGCTGTGGTGACCCCTAACTGGGAAAAGCCGAAAGAAGAAGAAGAAGAAGATCACTGTGTTCAGCCTACACTTGTTAAAGAAATACCATCCATTTCTTACTGTACTGCTCTTAAGTTGTGTTAACAGTATTCTGATATTTCCTAACCTCCTCTGATACTACAAAAGCTGTTCTGAGTTTGCCAAAATACATATAAGTTTTGCAAAGTTGTTCTGTGCTTATAAAAGTTATCTTACATTGTGCCCTTTTTTCTGTATTTGTGAACATTTCTCAGGGTTAGTGAACTTATTTCCAAGGATTCCTGATACAGCATGAATTCTGCCTCTTGTTGTAAAGCATGTTACTGCACTTGAGCTCAACCAGTTCATTTTACATTGAGGGTTTTTTGCACTCTGGTGGGAGCAGAGGGCTGATTCAACCCATCCAAGTTGGGAACTGCTGGTGGAAGGCTTATTGTGTGTTTATCTTATTGGATTAACAGTGTAAAGTCTTTCATCCTGCTGGTATAAAAGCCTTGTGTTTGTGCATCTTGAAAATGTGGTGCCTCGCATATAAGCAAACCTCTCCAATTTAAAATTCTCTATAGGAAGAGCTTTCCATAGACTCCCACTATTCACAGATGCTCAGAGAGCTGTCAGTTTGTGCAGAGTGTAGCACCACTGCATGCCATCTAGTAGTATACTACTAAATACTCAATTAGACCTTTAAGTGACTATTCCCTACTCCTCCCCATCTACTAAGCTTCTGGTATAATGAATAGGTGCTTCCCTGTCATCTCTGCTTCTGGCCTGGTGAATATGGGCATCCTAAGGCAACATAGTAACTGCTTCATGTTCACTGACAAGCATTTAATTTTAGAACAGACAAACACTGTGTTTGAGAGATGTAGATACAAAATGTCATTGGAGGCAAAGCTCTCACATACCAACATGAAAAATGCAAACAATGTTGTTAGTGGTACACCCAAAACACTCACTACCAACACAAAGGAATGAACACATAGCTCCATATATGCAGAGGTACTCACTTGTAATCTAAACAAACCTCCAAGACCACCTAAAAGCATCTCTCAGTGGCCCCATGCACACTCAAAAAGACAGCACCTCATACAAAACATAACTCTGAAATTAATAGTAGTCCCTCTTCCAAGGCCATAAGGGACACACCACACAGCCAGACATTCTAGTTATTGGGGATTCCATGTAAGACACATTGATATCCCCCTTACCAGGCTAAACAAGGAAAAGATCACAGTGTGCTGTCTGTCTGGAGCCAGGATCCACCAGATTATGCATGCACTTAGGTCTTTAAACCACAAGTACCAGTATGACACTGTCATAGTCCATGTGGGCATAAATGACCTAAGATGTACCTGACTGTCCTCTATGAAGAGAGACATGATGGCGCTGTCTGAATATGAGCAGCATCCTACTTTTGCCAGTGATGACGCCACAGTAACAGCAAAAAATGATTGACTTCAGAAATTGGCTTAGGTTCTGATGTGACAATAAGGAGATCCAATATCTGTCAGCCTGGATAAGCATAATTGACAAACCATGATACTTTGTCAGAAATGGTTTACACTTGTCATCACTTGGCTTCTGGATACTGGCAAAAACTTTATCTGTCCCCAGAGTGCCTTTTTAAGGCCATGCCAAGTTGTTAAACCCTCCAACAAAACTAAAATCACTCATGACTACCTAAAGGCACTACTGCTCAATGCTAGGAGTTTAAATAAAAAGCTGCACTCTCTGGAAGTACTCCTCATCCTGTGGAATGCAGCCATATGTGCAGTGATGGAAACATGGTTCAGAATGATAGAAAGCACCCTGGCTTCAATGGCCTTTCATAAATTTCGATCCCCCTCTGCTCAGCATAAAGCAAAGGAGGAGGTGGTTCAGTGTTCATAAAGGGCATGTACACTGCTAGACTGGTCCAACAACATGACTCACTTGAGCTGCTCCATGCCCAACTAACCATAGGTGCGACCCCATCATATCCTTGGTAGCTACAGATCTCCTAACATGAGTCTGCAAAGCCACATCTCCTACCTAAACCTTCTGGAATCTCTTAACATTCAGCTTAACAGCATACTTATGGGTGACTTAAATTACCGCTCCATAAACTGGGAGACTTGTATGATCCATAATTCACTTGTTCAGAGGTTTTGGATGTCGTCAATGCAAACATCCTGGAGCAACTAGTTAACTCCCCAACTAGAAGTACAAATATCCTAGACCTAGTACTCATGGACATAGGGGGATGCTGCTTCATCCCATGCACTAACTCCTCCCTGGTAAGATCTGACTACAAAATGATCTCCTTTAGTATTAAAACTAACCTAGAACACTCCATCAAACTTCAAACCTTTTAAAAACTTTGCTAAGGCCAATTACCTCAACCTAACTGACAGCTTATTAAACTTCCAAGCCTCTCTGAACCTGAATGACACAGAGGCCTACTCTGAGCTGTACACAAAAGGGCTGTACAACCACATTCATAGCTGCACAGAGAAGGAAGTACCTGCCCAAGTCAAACTTATGATTACTAGCAAAAATAAACCACCCTGGTGGACCCCTAGCATAAATAAGCTATTCAACAAAAGGAAAAAAACATCCTCTCCAAAGACAAGAAGGAACAGACAAAATACAGTTAAAAGATACTCACCAGGCTAAACAAACAAATTAGAAAGCTATTCAAATTTGCCAAAGCAAACTATGAGGCAAGATAGCCTCCCATGCGAAAGATAACCATAAGGCTTTTTTTTATTTCTGTTCATAACCTCAGGGGGAAATGCTCAGCAATGTGCAAAGTTAATCATGAACAGCAACACTTCTGGCCAACAAGTTCAGTTCACATTTCTCCCCTCATCACCTCATATCACAACCAAAGAAATACCCAAAACCATCTGGCTACCAGCCATTATGAGGGAACAGGTCCTTACTGCACTTGCTAAAGCCAAAAGTACAGCCTCCATGGGTCCAGACAACATTCCAGGATGCTTCTTAAATAGCTTAAAGCAGAATCTATCTGGGCCAGTAGAAACCCTCTTTAATTACAGGCTCTAGATGGTCTTTGTCCCAGAGGAATGGAGGACTGAAACAGTCATCATTTTGCACAAGGGGGGCCCATGAACTGACCCAAGGAACTACAGACCCATAAGCTTGACCAGTCTTATCTGCAAGACCATGGAGAGAATTATCATGGACCTGATCAATAATGACACAGGAACTTTCCAAAAACTGGACCAGACCCAATTTGGCTTTGACAAAGGGAGGTTTGCCTGCTCAATCTGGTGGACTTCCTTGAGAAAGTCACCAGGGCAAAGAATGAGGGTAAAATGGTATACACCACCTATCTAGACCTGGCCAAAGCTTTTGACACAACCCTACATTCAGGGATCATAGATAAACTTACTGAGTTAGGCATAAACCTTTATATTGTCAGATGGATAGCCAACTGGCTCTAGATGTTGCCCGGATAGGTGAATCCATTTCTGATAAGAAACTGTTATTAGCAGTGTCCCATAGTGGTGTCCCACAGGCCTCAGTGTTGGGACCCCTCCCTTTGGTATATAATTCCTCTGAAGTGAAGGCCAGTGTTGAGGGCCTCTGGCTCACCAAGTTTGCTGATGACTGTAAGCTGGGAGAAATCTTTGAATCCTCAAATGATGTTGACATCGTACAAACAAGCCTAAAAATGACAAACGACTAGTGCCAAAACCATGGTCTGAGTCTAAATGCTAAAAAATGTGCAATCATACCCTTCTAAATCAAATATATCTGCAAATTATAATATTAATAGCACACCCCTAAAAGTAAACCCAGTGGTGAGGGAACTTGGAACACGGATTGATAGTAACCTAAACCTTGACCACCAGGTAGCTGCAGTAGTGAAGGAATCCTTCTGTGTGGCTCATCTTATAAGTAAAGGCATACCATCAAGATCAAATGAAGTCATAGTGCCATTGTACTTGCCCCTCATAAGGCCAATAATTGAGTACAATACTGCATTCTGCATATACCTAAGCAGGCACTTACACCAACTGGAGCAGCACCATAAGTTTCTCACTGAAAAAGTGCAAAGTGCAAGGCACATGTCATATGCTGACCAATTAAAGTCCCTATCCTTTTACTCAGTCTCATATCATTTATTGAGAGGGGACTTATACCTGACCTACAATGCATTCTCTGATTCAGCCCTGATGAAAATGTTACATATTGGCAAGAACGATTATACAAGGGTTAGGCATTCCATTGACCTGAACCTTATTTGTGACTATAACAGAACTTGTTGGCGAGACAGATTCTTATCCCAAAGGCTACCTCATGGATGAAATAAGATTCCTATCTTCATAAAAGAAAGTCTGTCCCTCACTCTCTTCAAAAAGAATTTTGATAAATAGATGAGGAACTGTAAATTCACTCCTAGCTTACTGCCTATGTCCTTTATGGACAGAGGCAGTCTGTAAAATGACTCAGGGTTTCAACACCCAAAAATCCAGTACTCTGATACTACCCCATTATATATCTGGAGAATTAATATATAATATTGTCATATTCTAGGTATTCTTAGCTAGGCTTGTATATGCTCTTGTGCCATTAGCCTAGTAATCACCTACGAACCTATTAGAAAAACTGCACCCATATACTCAGGCCTTTAAATGAATCTACAACTTCAATCACTGTGTGCTACACTAAATATTCATCTTTCAATTTATGTCTCCCAAATCTCATATGCTTAGTTTTTGATGTATTTATCAGCATATTATTCTCCTGTGCCCAAATGGTCAATTTAGTCAAGTTATTTTGCCCCCTCTGTAACACATGTAATCAGGTTACTCAGTTTCAAGTCATCTGTATGCAGACTTTAGGACACCTCAGATGAAAAAGTTAGGTCTGAAAGATGCAATCTAAACAAGTAATGGCCTAGGATAGAGCCCTGTGGAACACCGTGACTGTAACCAAGGATTTCATTTGTCCAATTGCTGTATGATACTTGCCACGTCCTATTTGTAAACCATGCAGCTGCCCATCTTATCAAGAGTACGTCAGTACCTAGTTATTCTAATTTATTGATCAGCATTCTGTGCATGACCCTGTCAAATGCTGAAGTTAAATCTATATAAATTATATCACAGTACAATTTTTCATTCATAGCTGTTATATTATTATAGAATATCATGTTGCTGGTGGTAAAAGATCTATTTTCAACATTGCATGCTGATATATGGTTTCAAGTCCCAACCTTTCCAATTCTGACAATAATTTATCCATTATTTCCTTCTCCATTATGTTTCTACAACATGAAAGTAGACAATGGTTTGTATGATTCTGGGTTTGTCCCACTCCCCTTTCCCTTAAAGACTGGTTTACTTAGTGCATGTTTCCAGTCTTGAGGAGTTTTTATTTATACAACCTAGTAAATAGTATCTCTCTTTTTTAATTTCTCCAAATCTTTTGGGGTTCTAATACCATGACGGGAATGGACCCCATTCTTAAGTCAAAGTATAATTAAAGTTCATAAAATTAGTATTGTTTCAGTCTTTCCTGTCAGCACGAAGTGCTCTTCACAGCACCCACAATGTGCCCAGTATGACTCCTTCTGCAATTCGTATGGAGTTACATGTAGTGGTAAAACATCTAAATACAACTGTTGATTCTTTTTATAAGACCCGCTGCTCCTACTACTATTGGAACTGTCTGGGTATCTTTTTTCCACATTGCTCTCATTTCTGCCTGAAAATCTTGATATTTTATGACTTTGTACAGAAGGCACTGTAGTTACTGGGTATAGCGATTTCAATGATCAGTGCTACTTTTGTCTTCTTTTCATGGACCACTATATCTGGTTTTCTCACATCTATCTTTTGAACTGTTGGTAATGGGTGATCCCATGTGATGTAGACTTCATAATTTCCTATGATGCTTTATGGCTCATGTTTCTAGTGTTTTTCAGCTACTTCAGTATTATAATGTTTGCACAATCTCCAGTGCAACAGTCTTGCCACATGATTATGCCTTTCAGTATACAGTCCTTGTGTCAGTATATCACAACCAGCAGCAAGGTGTGCGACCGTTTCCAATTCTGTTTTACAAAACCTACATTTGTCTGTTTCTCCCACATATTCAATGGACTTTGTAAATGAACATGTACATAGCCCGCTATCTTGGGCCACCAATATTAACCTTTCATCCTTTGGTTTGAATTTGCCTCTCCTTAACCATTCCTGCATTCAATCCTGATCAACATGGGATTCTTCCTGGAGTTTTCTATACTTGAGTCTATATTTATGCATTCCCACATTTCTTGCCTTCTCTTCTGATCCTTCACCTTATATTCTTTCTTTTGTTTTTTGGCACACTCAGTTGTTGCCTGATTTTTATCTACTTCTGGTTTGATTTCCATTCCCGCTTGACACTGATATGCTTCTGCTAGACTAAGAAAGGAAGTCATCTTAGATTTATTCTCCTCGTGTTTCAAAACTTTCACTATATATGGGTCTTGTGAGGTTAGCAGATATGTATGCAGTCCCACAATTGCAGATCTATACATGTAATTAATTTCAAGTAGGCCGATACCTCCTTGAGAAGGGAGAATATATAATCTTGGTATGCACTGATTTTTATAAATCATGTGGTGAGTAGGAAGCATCCTTCTTGTTTTCCTGTCTAATCTGTCCAACACCTTTTGGGGCCAGTCAATCACTCCAGAACTATAAGCTAGGACAGGAAGAGCAAATTGGTTTATAGCTTGAATTTTGTTCCTAGATGTCAATGCTGTTTTCAGGATTAATTTAAGTATTCTAAAATATTCCTTATTATGTTTTATTTGCATCTGTTCATGTTTTATTGCTGATCCTTCATCAATTCCCAAATATTTATACATTATGTCTTGCTCAAGTTCTTTTGATCACATTCTTGTCCCAAACTGATGTTTTCTTGGTGCTGCAGCTTTCCTGCTATAAATGGTTGCTTTTGCACATTTAGCAAGACCAAATGACATTGTTATATCATCTGAAAAAGTTTTGAATATTTGTAATTGAGCTTTCAGTTCCTCATCTGATGAGCTATGCAGTTATAGGTCACTGACAAAAAGAAGATGAGAAGTCTTTACAATTTGATGCTTTCTGGGAGCCAAATTATAGCCATGACCTAATCGATTAAACAAACAGCTTAATTGATTAAGGTCAAGGCAAAAAAGCAACGGTGACAGAGAGTCACCCTGGAATATCCCTCTTTGGATTTTTATCCCTGAAATAATAATTTGTCCTTTATCATGGCTTAGTTAACTGCAAAGTGGTTTGCCACTGTTTCATGGTTGCCGTGATGTAGTATAGCAGTGTAGGGTGTATCTTATGCATTTTAAGCACTCTTTTATCTATGAATGTGGGATACTGTTAAATGTTTTTTTTGTAGTCAATCCATGCCATACTTAGATTCTTCCTGTTTTTAGAGTTCTCCACTATGACTTTATTTAAGAACAAATGATGCTTTGGTCCATATGACTTTCTTTTATTGTGCTTTTGCGCTATTGCCATAATTGAATTTTCTTCTAACTGACTATAAACTCTGTTGGAATCAAATCCACCTCAGGATTCAGCAAGCTCTTGCATGGTGTGCAGGAATAGTGCAAGAGCTGCTGCTCGTAATATGGCCAACGAGCGATCCAGGAATGAGCTCCTAGGATGTGCATGAGTGCTCTTACACTATTCCTGCATGGACATCACTGCTCTATGCTAATTACCCCATTTGCTGTTGAGAACCATGCAAATGAGGTGAATTAGCGATACAGGAAAAAGGCAGGTGTCTGTGCAGGAATAATGTAACCTGCAGAAATGTATTCGGTTACTAACCGAATACAACTCTGCAAATTACAAAACGGAGAAATGACAGCTCCTAAGAAAGCGTGTATTCAATGTAGTAGGCATGCCAATGGCCAAATATACAGCCATTGGCATGGGAATTGTTGCAAAATCATAAAAAATAACTTTTTTTGGCCAATTTCGGCCGTTTAAGCATAGGGCAGTGGTACGCAAATGGGATCGGCCCAAAAATAAGAAAAAAATTTGATAATAAGCTTTTAAACCCAACTCAGCATTTTGCCATGATAGTCAATGGCATGCATAAGACAGCACTACCAGGGAATAGTGGTTGCTAAGGGGGAAGGCTCAGTGTGAGTGTGGTAATTATGAATTAGCATTCTGTTTTATGCAAATGAGGGGATTGATACTGAATCACAGATTTCCTCTCAGTGTTAGCTTACACCCAACTGTGTAGGTGCAGCAACACCATGGTATAAGTACAAGAGGTAGATGACCTCATAAGGGGAAGTGTCATGCATGCTGTAAGCTTATTGGAGCTCTGTCGCCCGTGTTTGCCCTTAGCTAAGCACAGCTAATGAAGGAGGGTGTGTCTGAGGCTGCCTAGCAGTGTTTACATTGCCTAAACTGGTTTGCGTGCCGCGCACCAGGTTTTAAAAAAAAAAAACAGGAAATAGCAGCTCTGTTCACATCTGAGCACTGGGTATGCGCGACGCACCTCAGGGCTTAAATGGGAAGGCAATCAGAAGGGAAAACAGCAGTTGGAAGGCAATCAAGGAGAACTAGCATAGCTGGCAGATGAAATGTATCAGAATCAGCCAATTACACAGGAAACAGCCCAGCCCAGCACACTACTATAAACTATGCAAACACCTTTCACTCAGGTGTTTTCCACAAACTCTACACCACCGGTGTACACAGATGGGGAAATTTTACCTGACAAAACTAACAGAATGTTAGGGGCTGCTGTTGCTCTCATACATTAATATGTGGAAGAGACTGAGGGTGGTGAGGATGTGAATGCTGACGACCAACCCACAATGAGGAGGAGGAAAAGAGTGTACAGACCCAGGGTAACCTACCAGGAACTACATGAGCTGGACATAATGGAGCACTATAGAGTGGACAGGAACATTTTACAGCAAATTGTTGAGCTGTGCCATCCACGCCTCACATACAGAACCAACAGAGGGGAACCCATCCCAGTGTATACCAAGGTATGTGTAGGATTAAGAATACTAGCCACAGGTACCTTCCAAAGGCCAACTGGGGATATCATGGGGATCTCACAGGCATCAGCATCCAGGGTACTCCACCAGTTCCTGGATGCCATGTCAGCACATGTCGGTGAGCACATATATTTCCTCAACACCCATGAAGCATTGACCAGCAATATGCATATCTTCCACCAAATAGCAGAATACCCTGAGGTAGTGGGTGCTATAGACTGTATGCACATACACATCAAAGTACCACCTGGCAAGCGGGGTAAGGTCTACTTAAACCACAAGGGCTTCCCCTCCATCAACTGCCAGGTTGTGTGTGATGCCCAGGGTATTAACTTGAATGTGTGTGCTGGCAGCCCTGGAAGCTATCATGACTCCCACATCTGGCATATGACACAACTGTACTAGAAATTTGGCAGTGGGGACATCCCATATGGCCACCTAGTAGGAGGATGCTGGTTACACACTGGAGCCGTGGCTGATGACACCCATCAGAAATGCTCACACACCTGAACAAGAACTTCATAATGAGGCACACGCACAAACCAGAATCATAATAGAGTGTGTGTTTGGGGTGCTCAAGTCATAGTTCCGGTGCCTGGACATATTTGGTGGAGCCTTGTAGTACTCCCCAGCTACATGTACACAAATTTTCATTGTATGTGCCATACTACACAATATGATTCTGTGGAAACAGCTGCAGCAGGAATAGCACGGGGCAGAGCCACACAACCCCCACCATTGCCAAGGCCATCACAGGCACAGAGGGACTCAGAGGAGGAACAACCTGAGCCTGCCCATGTAGGCAGAAGGAGGCATGCCCAGTATGCCCAGGCTTTGGCAAAGAGGCAACACATAGCACATACACTGACATGGTAGAGACCCAGGGAATGACACCTCTCTCTGACTCGCACATACAGTAAAAGGGATACCAAACATGACACTACCTGTGCTTTACCATATATAGGGAGTGTACTATGTGCATCCGACATAGACAGCCCTCCAGCACTATCCTCAGTACTGGCACAGTCAGAAGGTAAGTCACTCTTCCTATCAATTGCTGAATGGAGTAGTATGTTCTGCTAGTTGTATCTATGGTATGGATGTGAGCATGCAAGGGAATCGGGTGGTTGAATGGGATGGCAGCAGATAGTGGACACCTATATGGGCAGCATGAAATCCATAACAAATACTGGTGTCAACAAAGTAAGCAGTACTATGCAAGGTGACAAATCCCACTGCAGTACAGTGGTGGCCCAAATGTGTGTCCATCGGACACTCACATGCATGTCAGTGAGGCTCACATACCCAACACCAGCCTCAGCTAGTAGTACAGGTGTAGATGACCATAAAGAAAGGCTGTGCTAAGGCCTCCAATCGATGGCAATGGTGCACACACCCCCTCCAGACCTACACAGACAGACTACAACAGGTCTGGCAAATGTATGTTAGTTCTGAAGGGTAAGAAGTCTGAAACTGAAATGTAGGTCAATAAAACCAAGATCTGTACTCTACTGATATGCCTCTAGTCTGCAAGATAGGTAAGAATACAAAACAAAATGGAAGCTAACAGAGTACCTGAAATAACAGTACAGTCAAACAAATGCTTACAGTTGTCAGGTGTGCCCCCCCAGTCCTATACAGAAATGCAGTAACGTGCATGTGTGGGTTTAATAACAGTGGAGCATAGATTACCTGAGCTGGTCCAATTTACAGGATAGATTGCTGCACGTGTGCAATATGCAGGGTTCCGTGTGTTAGGTTGCTGTGTGTTCTATATTGTGTGGAAGTGGTCAGCATGTAGGCATGGAGGGTTGTGTCTTGGTGGCCTATGGCCAGTACTGTTGATGACAGGGCGATGTTCTGACAACTGCAGTTCCAGCCACAATGCATCTCAGCAATACCCAATTCAGCAGTTGTCCATACTCACTGTCTAGATGTCAATATCTGTCACCATATGAAAGATGGACATGCCATGAATATGGGCCCAGACATACACACAGTACACAGGAAGAAGTACCCTCAACAGTACATAAAATGTAACTGCCAACTGCACACACTTTTGGATATGTACATACAGGTTAGCAACACATTAGTTGTCTGTGTAATATGGAATACTGATGTAGTCTGGTCAATCACTGGCAGACCACAAAAGGTACAGTTATGAAGTAATGAGAGACTGCCTATGTTCCCGCACAAGGCAGCATAAGGAGAATGTCCCAGGTATATCTGTGAATCAGCTGCAAGAAGATTCCATATCACACATGAACTCAGCTCACTCCACTATCAGCCACAGGTTTATCACAGATCATATCTCTGCTGTTGGGAATGAGTATAGTATGACCCCCACTTCTGTATGGGAATACCCACAGAATGCAGCATGCTGAAGAGGTGTCCCATGCAGGTGTGTCCCTAGCTATAAGCAGCACTCTGCCAGCATCCAGAACAATGGATTAATATGGACAGGAACTATTGCCATTAACACCTTGCACACTTACCCTGTCATCCCATAGGAATCCAGTGGCTCACAGACTGGGAATGTAGGAGTGACAGAATGCACTGGCCTGCTACAGGTGGCCTGCATCACTACCAAATGCCCTACAGTCCTGTGTGAAAGGCCTGTGCCTCACCCATACTGCCAATGTATGTTATCTCATGAGGTCCCAATTAACAACATAACACAGTCCACAGAACACAAATGCAAAGCCATGTTGACAAATCCCAGTAGCATGCCCACCATGTCCTACAGCATGAACTGTGGACCAACCCCTAAATACTGCTGGGATGAAGGGACAATTATAGGGATACTTCTCAGATATCACTTGCATAATGTTAAGAAGAGGATAGAATAACAGAGTGGGGGGGGCTGTAGAAGCATGGATGTCATGGAGTGTGTAAAGTCTGAAACTCTGATGTGTGCCCATACTACCCCTACCTGCAAAGCCAGTAATGGGTGGCTACAAACTTGCTCATAAACCACAATGTGAAGGAGGACTGACCAGATATATGACCCCAGCCTCTGGGTAACCTGGGTGAATCTGTACAGCTGAGAGGTATGGCCACAGTAGGATATGGCCATTCTGTTAAGTCAATATATGTACAAGCAGAGGATCCTCAGCCACCACAGTACCAAGGTGCTGGACCATTTAAGAAATTCCAAAAATGCCAAAGCAGTGCGAGTCAAATCGCCCAAAACATGACCTTTTTCCACACAGATGCTAGAAACAATTTTATTAAGCTTTAACAATGCTTTTTGTTGTTTACAAAAACAACTTCTTCAGACAAAAACATTTTAAAACACTGGGGTTTAAATTCCCCTCCTTCCTATCACATGTTTAAAAACAGTAATATGACTGGCTGTCCATTTTTTGCTTAGAAAGCAAACACCAGCTCCCTTCAAATAAAACAAACAGTTCTACTATATTGTAAGCATCAAGGAACATTGGTTGCATACATAAGCCTACCTAATGAATAAATAAAAAACATTTCTAAAAAATGTTGGCATTTTTGGAATTTCTTGCAGTGTTTACATTTTTACAAGTTTGTCTTTTGTGCTGGACCATTTACACAGACCCATCAGCAGGTATCTGCAGCTACCCCTTCAGAATGACATGAGTCTGCAAGAATATGTAGGCTGCAGACCACAATACTGGACACAGCTTCTTTCAGCTTGTATTTCCCAGAAAATAACTGTGAGCAAATAAGTATATCTGGCAGTAGCTGATGACATAATACAACACAATGTAAAACAGTACATATGTCTGAATATCTCTGCTAAAACCAACCATGCAACACAAGCAGCACAGACACAATAGTTACAGTATCCCACTATCTTTCGCCCGTTGTGACTCCATATTGTTAACCTATCTACAGATATCCTGCAGAAACAGGTTGCTAGCTGTAGGTGTAGAACACCAAATCCTGGACTGGATTCACACACTCAGTACAGAAGGTCATACTGGGCATGCTCCTACACTTAGAGAAATGAAGTCCATGTCTGACAACAACAGTGGACTATACATATCTGTCAGTCGTAGATGTCTGTGCACACATACCACATTGCACACCATTCATGCTTTGCACACACATTGGCTAGGAATACTCACACGTATCTAAGGCCAACACACTATAATATGTCAAACATACACACACAGAGATGTGGGGAAGAGAGAGACAGACAATGACAGAGAGATTTCCATCATGAGGCCTGTCCCACCCATCACACATCCAATAGGCCAGTATCACATGATGTGCCGATGTCAATCATTGTAGACATTGCTTTTGGTAGCTCTCAGCCCTATAGTGTCTGTGTTGCTTGTGATAACTGTGTAACATGATAGTAAAAATCAGTATTCATCTAGCATTTGTATACCCAGTCCTGTTAAATGTAAAGTTGTGTGTGCTGAGTGTTGTGTGTGTGATTCCAGAGGAATGGTTTATGGCCCATTCACACACACTGCACTTCCCATTGCCTATGTTAGCACTCATGCTGATGTCAGTTACCTTGAAATAACCCTCTGGCCAAAGCTCAGCCCCATAAGCTCCGTGGCGCTTGAAATAACTGCGTAATGCTATAGAAAAACATACTAGTTAGGTAGGAGTTGTAATCCCAGACATAGCAACTGTGAAACTCTGTGTGTGTGTGTGTGTGTGTGTGTGTGTGTGTGTGTGTGTGTGTGTGTGTGTGTGTGTGTGTGTGTGTGTGTGTGTGTGTGTGTGTGTGTGTGTGTGTGTGTGTGTAAATGATTGACTTTTAAGCCATTCACACTCACTACACCTCCCATTGCCCTACTTTAGCATGCCTGCTGATGCCATTCACCTTGAAATAACCCTTTGGCCATGTTTCAGCCATATAAGCTCTGAGGCACTTGCGATAACTGTGTAATACTGTAGTGTGACAAGCTAATTAAGTATTAATTCTAATCCTGATCCTGCCAACTGAGAAAATGTGAGTGTTGTCTTGATAGAGTGTGTATGTCTTCTTTGACACCTCATTTTGTGGACATTCACACTTACTACACTTCCCTTACCTGTCCTTTAGTACTGTTGCTCATGTTACTCACCTTCAAAGATAGCTTTAGACAGCCGTCCAAAATGTAAGCTCTGCGGTACGTGCAATAACTGTATAACACTGTAATAGCAATACATAGTCAGGTAGAGGTTTGAAACTCAGTACTGGTATGTGTGTGTTTGTGTGTGTGTCATCAGTATCCTGTGTGGGTGTTGGAGTGATTGTGTAATGACAGGATCCATTGCAGTGTGGGTTTTGCTACATAATTATATTGAGGACCAGTATGTTCCAATGTCCACATTACAAGGACATCAGTTTTCAAATACTGTAGAGATTGTTGTAGACAATCCTCAGCCATAAATGTGTGCAGCCATGTGCAATTACTATGTGACAGTATGGATTAGTAAACAATATAGGCAACCATTAAAATACCCAGATACCACTTTCTACCCATAGTCCATACACAAACACATTTGGCTCTTACTCTTTTACTCCCCTCCTTTCTTACTTTCTCTCCCCCCCCTCTGGTGGATGTGGAAAAGTACATCTGTTTTGCATTGGCAGCAGCTTGAGTTTTGTAAGTAATACTCATGATCAGCTGATGGCCTGAGCATAAATTGCATTCCCTCACTTGCTAATTGCATGTGGAATAACTGTGGTATCATTCCTATAGCCAGTTGCATGGAAACAAACTCCTATAACTAAGCACTTCATGTGGGTGTTGGCCTTTTTCCTTCACTGTGAGCAGGACTTCATGTGGGTGTCTGACAAACAGCATCACAGAGGGTAGTTGGAAATACCTCTTACAACATACACTGTGAAGACAGCCCAACAAACAGGAGGGGGATGTTCCAGACATGGGGACAAAATGTAAGTATCTGAGTAAGTACTGACTTATATATATATATATATATATATATATATATATATATATATATATCTAGATATATATGTATATATATATATATCTGTATATATATATATATATATATATATATATATATATATATATATATATATATATATAAATATATATGTGTGCATGTACACATATACATATGTCTACACACACACACACACACACACACACACACATATATATATATATATATATATATATATATATATATATATATATATATACATATCCTTGTTATATGCAAACATGAGTGTTGTATATACCTTCCCAGATGTATCCCACCATATTTATCTGATATGTCTATATTTAGATATAACACCATAAGTGATTCAACACTATTTTCACTTACAAGTACTAAACAATTGTAGTAGTCAAAGCAGTTGTTCACTACTATTCAGTATGTGTACTGAATGATATATTTGAAAAAAATAACATACATCTTCACAGCTCCAATGGCTTAGTGGTTAACTGCTGTGACTATAGTGTATAGGGTTCAAGACCTGTAAGGGCTGTTTATTTTGTTGCTAGGCAGAACAAGTACTGTTGGATACAGAGTGGTTAAGGCAATTTTGAGCAGCTTTAAGTGGGTTTGCACGATGGTAAGCACTGCTAATGTACGGTTAAATGAAAAGATGCTTGCACCATTTAGGCTTCGCTTACCATTGCGCAAATCTGCTTAGCATTTACATTTACACAAAGCTTACTCCTGCTAAGCATAGCTCAGCCCTGGTAACAAGTGATCAAATTCCAGTCTAATGAAATAGCAGGGTAATGACATATTTAATAAACATATTTAATTCCATGTACATAACATGCTTCTTTGTGCTGTCATTACAGTAGGAAGGGGTGTGAGTATACTGTATGGGACACCTGAGTATATGTGGCTAGTACAACAATCTTTTCTCTTTGTATGTGTTTCATACATGGGTATTATCCCAGGTTATATGCAGTCACACTTGCATGTATTGTATCATTACATTACTACTGTTAACAGTGCTTTCTCAAGTAAGAGTAGATTGCAGATTGTAGTACTGGAACCATACACTCCTGCATGCAAAGCTGAAGTCTGAGTACTATCATGTTCTTGGTGTGTGAGCTGTATGTTTGGTGTGGAGCCTTCCTGTGTCCTGACAGAGTGCTCTTCAAACTATCTGGAGATATATAGAGCTGAGTATATTTTTCTGGCAGTTCAGAGTTGTGTACTAGTAATTGTTGTTTGACTAATTTTATATCATTGCTGGCTGACTTCAGAGTTATGCACTGTTATCTTTGCTTCACTGTATAGTTTTTTAGATCTCTGCTGAAGGTGTTGGTTTTCCCCTACCTACCCTCCCTATCCCTGTTTTGTTGTTTAAATTTGGAGGCTTTTGCAGTTGCCCGCCCCAAATATAGATATGATCTGGGACACACCCCCAGTCCCATCTCTTTACCTCATTCTACCTAATAGACTCCTTCTGCACTTGTTTTTAGTCATTTTTAATTTAATTGCATTTTTTAAACTGTTTGGTCTAACATTGCTACATACTCAAGTGTGCTAGCTTGCACTGCATTTGAATTGTTTTTACTGCTGTTTTAGCTACTTTTCTGTAGATATATATATATATATATATATATATATATATATATATATATATATATGTATATGCAAAAACATACCTTTCCTGTAACTAGTGTAATCCAGATTCAGATTTGCTGTATCCAGGACTGTATGTAAGCTTCTGAGCCCCTCAAGCTTTTTGTGTTGGAGGGAAGCCTTCCAGCTTATCAGTGGGAGTGGTAAGCACTAGGTAACCTATCTACCACATAAGCAGTGGTTCTGGCCCAGAAATTGTAGTTATTGGCCGTTTGGGCAGTTTTTCCATCTCTCTCAACTTCCTGATGTAAAAGCCAGCATTTGCACTTGTTTCCCCCCTTTCCTGTAACTAGTTTAGTCCAGATACAGATTCTTAGTTTTAGCACTTGAATTTGCTTATTCGTGATCAGCACTTGTTCAGAACTTGTAAGCACTAAATAACCTACTAATTACTACAGCACTCAACCTTCCTCATTACCTAGAGGAAAACAGTTTTGGTACTTACTTTCCTCACTTGCTTAGAGAAAAACAGCTCTTGTACTCACTTTCCTTACTTATCTAGAGGAAAATAGTTTTTTATTCAGGCATCTCCAAGGGTCAGCTCCCAGTGTTCTCTCCTGTCTATCTGATGAATCTGGACATCTTGGGGCAATGTAGAAATTGCCTCTTGTACACAGACAACCCTCTCCTCCTACCACCCAACACTACAATCTGTGAGAGATGCACTTATCTAGCCAAACTGGAGGTAAAGCTCTCTCCAATCAAGACTGAACTTGACAGTCAAGAGGAGAAGGTAAACACTTGCACCACACCACACTCATCACATAGTCTCACTAAATCTACACCACCAAAATCCACACATAGACGCACAAAAACATTTGCGGAGGCTCTCAATAGTAATCTGCTCAAGCAACAGAGACCTCCGAAGCAGAAATGCAAGCAACCTCCACCCCCCCCCAATATAATCCAAATGACAAATAGCCTGCAGACTCAGTGTGCCACTCAACCACAGCCAATAAGGCAAAACAACGTACCCAACACACTAGTCATAGGTGACTCTATAGTCAGGCACACTGATGTCCCACTCACCAGGCTAAACAAGGAAAAGGTTACTGTCAGCTACCTGTTGGGTGCCAGGATCCGCCACATAACCCAAGCACTCAGGTCACTCCACAACAAGTACAAATATGACTCTGTCATTGTCCATGTTGGTGTGAATGACCTGAGATGTATCTCCCTGGACTACATGAAAATAGATATGGAAGAGCTCTCCAATCTTGTAGCCCAGGCAGGTATGACCCTAGCCCTGAGTAGCATTCTGCTATCACCCAGAATGATGCTGCAGTACAAGGACAAAATGATTGACTTCAACAATTGGCTAAGCTTCTGGTGCCATTCTAAAGGGATCCAGTATCTGTCTGCCTGGGATAACATGGTCGACAGACCATGATGCTTTGCCAGAGATGGCCTGCACCTGTCACCCCCGGGATTCCGGATACTGGCTAAGGTGCTTACCGCCCCTATAGTGCCCTTTTTAGGCTAGGTTCAAATGACAAATTCACCACCATAACAGGAACAGGCAAGCAAAAACTGAGGGTGATGCTACTCAATGCTAGAAGCCTAAATCTCAAAATGCACTCATTCGAGGCACTCCTTAAAATGGAGAACATTGATATCTGTGCAGTGACTGAGACCTGGTTCAAGGCTCCAGAAAGCACCCCTGCACTACCAGGCTATAACTCATACCACACTTTTCGGCCATATAACCTGGACCAGAACACCAAAGGCAGAGGTGTGTCCATATTCATTAAGGATATCCACACCTCCAGGCTAGTTGCTCAGCATAATGCAGCTGAGGTTATTCAAGTGCAACTAACTCTGGGCAAAACTGAAATCCAAATTGTAGCTTGCTACAGATCACCCACCATGCCCCCGGATTCCCACTCCTCTTTTCTTGATGTACTGGAAAATATTAGGGTTCAACCAAACACCTTAATAATGGGCGATTTCAACTACCCCACCATTAACTGGGAAAATTACAAATGTACCAACTCCTTCGCTCAATGCTTTCTGGAATTCATAAACTCCAATGACCTGGATCAACTTATCCACACCCCCACCAGGGGCAACAATATCCTAGATCTAGTCATTACCAACATGAGTGACCAGTGTTCCACACCTGAAGTCAATGCCTCATTGGTCCGATCCGACCATAAGCTTATTACCCTAGATATCCACATCCTGCCCACACACTCCATTAAGGAAACCATGGTAAAAAAATTCTCCAAAGCCAACTTCATGCTTCTTAAGACAGAAGTGGTGAACTTCATGACACCCATGCAGATGGACAATACAGGTACGACTACTGAATCCTACACAATTGCACTTTATAAGCACTTACACAAGTGCATGGATCGTGCTATCCCAAACAGAACCACAATGCTATCCTCCAAAAAAAGGAAGCCAATTTGGTGGTCCCCTGCCATAAACAAACTATACAACTGAAGGAAGAAACTGTTGCAAAAGAGAGTAAAATCCCATGAGTGGAGGAGCTCCCTGGTCAGCCTCAGTAAGAATCTGTGATACCTGATAAAATCTTCCAAACCTAGTTATGAAAACAAAATCGCCACTGATTCTAAAGGCAACCACAAAGCATTCTATAGCTATGTCAAGAATCTCAATGGCAACACTCAGATCTGCTCTGAGTTACAGCTCAATGGCACTAAATATACAGACCCAACTGACATTGCCAACATCCTGGCAGATAGGTTCAGTGCTAACTTTACCCCCCTCTCACCCACTAAAGAGCCCATCTCTATGTTGGAAGAATGCAAAGTTCCTGTAATCACGGCAGCACAGGTAAAAACCACACTCTCCAAAGACAAGAACACAGCACCCATGGGACCAGACAACATCCCAGGCTGCATTCTACACGAACTACAGAACGAACTGGCACCCCACCTAAGTACCATATTCAATCATAGCCTCACCTCAGGCTTTGTGCCTGCTGAATGGTGCACAGCAACGGTTATCCCACTCCACAAGGGGGTAACCACCATGGATCCCGGGAATTACTGCCCCATTAGCCTGACGAGCCTGGTCTGCAAGGCCATGGAATGTATCATCATGGAACTTATAAACAAAGACAGTGGTAATCTCCAAACTCTGGACCCCACCCAGTTCAGGTTTGTAAAATGCAGATCATGTCTCCTAAACCTGATAGACTTCTTTGAAGCAGTCACCAAAGCCATAGACAAGTGTAAGGTGGTTCACACAGCCTATCTAGATCTTGTCAAGGCTTTCGACACCATCCCACACTCTGGAATTATAGATAAACTCACTAAACTAGGTATAAATCCCTATGTCACAAGATGGGTTGCCAACTGGCTCACTGACAGAACCCACACTGTGAAAGTAGCAGACTCCAAATCCGATTTCAGACCAGTGATAAGTGGGGTACCACAGGGATCAGTCCTGGGTCCTCTCCTGTTTGGTATCTACTTCTCTGAAATATGGGCTAACACAGAAGGTCTTTGGCTAACGAAGTTCGCAGATGACTGCAAACTAAGATCCATAATCGAAACTCCTAACAATGTGGACATCCTGCAAAAGGGCCTCCCTGAGACAGATGCCTGGTGTCAAAGCTATGGCCTCAAGCTCAATGCCAAAAAGTGCATTGTCATCCCCTTTGGTAAAAACTCTGTATCCATGAACTACAACATAGGCGGTAGTATACTTAACACCGAAAGTGTGATAAGTGACCTTGGGACACAGGTGGACAGTTGTCTCTCCTTTGATAATCACATTGCCACAGTAGTCAGGAAATCCTTCTAAGTGTCACACCTCATCACAAAAGGTTTCTCATCCAGAAAAAAAGAGGTCATTGTTCCCCTCTATTCATCCTTATTAGACCCATTATAGAGTACAACGCCTCTTTTGGTATGTACCTCACAAGACCTCTACAACAACTGGAAAGGCTGCAGAAATACCTCACAAGGAGGATTACCGGCCTCAAACAGATGCCGTATGCAGACCGTCTCAAAACACTCCAGCTTTACTCCGTCGCATATCACCTACTCAGAGGTGATCTCTGCCTAACATACAAAGCTATGTCAAACCCAGAGCTGCTGGACATGCTCCACTTAAAGAAATCACAATCCCTCCAAGCTACATGCTCTAGGGACCTAAACCTTGTCACCACAATAAACAGAACATGCCAGAGTGATATATTCCTGTCCCAGAGACTTCCCATACTGTGGAATAAACTACCTATCTTTACCAAACAAAGCTCCTCATTAGCACTCTTCAAGAAAAATCTTGATGATTGGATGGGAAATAGGAAATTCACCCCGGGGATCACCTCTGTGGCTCTGCTCAACAGTGGCACAGGAAAATAATTTTCTTGGGTGGCAAAAGCCAGGGTACCTTTTTGGCTGGACTTGTATAGGCCCCAGGGCCAATAGCCTAGTACCTACCTATGAACCTATGAACCTAAGTATTTGCTACTGGATATTGATCGGATTTGTGGATATTAACTGTAGACTACTATGTGTATAGGACATGTCATTGAGGGCTGCTGTCATGTAGTAATGGCATACCTATCAGTGTCATATGTCTATCTGTCAAAACATTCATCCTAATGCATAACCTGTTGGCTAGCTGATTTCTGTCTGTCCTCTGTACAGATCTGCAGATGTCAGGTATCCATTTTGGCTGCTTACAGGCAATCTATGCTTGACTGACACTGACATGTCTGCCCAGCTGTGTTATGAATGCCACAGCTAGGAAACCTCATCCTGTATGCACCACATATCATGGATAACCCAACTAGACTACCACAGTTAACAGAATTTGCTTGGGTACAGGTCTCCAACCCAGACATTTGCCATGTTATGTAATATAATGTAATGAGCGTACCTCCTAATGCTAAAGTACAAGCTATCAGTAACAAGTAAAAACAGTACTCAAAATGAAGCGCTGTACAACGATGGCCAATGAAGTACGATTCTCTTGAGAAATAGGTAGCGTAATTAAATTATATAAAACTTGTAAAAGTGCAGCATATATATAAAGACTTGCATGAATTTCCAATGCTTCAATTAAATGCACTTACAAGATATCCACGCCGTGAATGCAGTTATACTGTAGCAAAATGATGGTTTCAAGATGTCCAATCTTTCAAGTCTGATATGCAAAGTATCCACACTAAAGATGTAGTAGCTGCTGTAAAACTATAGCAAACTGTAATTAATACTTAACTAATCAAACAGTTCAAACAGTTCAAATAGGAGCTTCTGACTTTAGTGGCAGTTAAAATTCTTTCATTGCAGAAAAAATTATTAAAATCTTCATGTCGAGTTAAAATCTTGGTATAGCATAAAACAGTCCCTCTGTATTCCAAACAACTCTGTATTCCAAACAATAAGCACTTTCGGTATCGTCTTCAGATCGTAGAGACTGGGACTGGATATTCCTTTTTATAGTTCTTACTTCCTTTACTGTTGGAAGAATCATTCAATCATCATGCTGTCAATTAGCTGTTTGAATGCACCAGTCCTCTTCCTTCTCAATTAAGGGTGTTCTATTTCCTATGCTTTTTGCTTTTGAGGGGTGTAACCAATCATGAATTATTAAGCCAGACACACCTCCATATTAACTAATGGTTGGTCTTCTAGCTTGGTTTTAGAGTTGGAGGCCTGTAGCTAGCTATGATTTGAATAGGGGTCTTGTCATTTGTTAACTGCACCTGGAATATTTCCTGTGCATCATACTGTTTGACCAGCTAGAAGTGTGTATGTCTTTTATATATATTGCAACTATACCTCCTTTTGTTTTGCTGCCCATGGCTTGATGTCTGATTGAATGATAGGATAAGTAACCTGGTATGGCTGGGGTGCTCTCTGCAGCTTTGAACCAGGTTTCTGTGACTGCACAAATGTCAGCTTCTTCCAGGGTTAAGAATGTTTGCAATGAGTGCAGTTTCATGTTTAGACTCATGGCATTTAGCAGCATGACCTTTAATTTACGTGTTGATGAAATTTTCATGTTGGTAGCTTTAACCTCATGGCATTGCCTAAAAAAGGCACTATAGGGGAGGCGAGAGCCTTTGCCAGGAGCCTGAAGCCCAAGAGAGACAGATGCAGACCATCTCTGACAAAGCATCGTGGCTTGTCAATCATGTCATCCCAACAACAACAGACAATATTTCCAGTAGAGTTTGATATAAATCAGCATTTCTGAGTGAATTTTTCTGTCTCTCACATTGATGTTTCATACCATATACCTCAATAAAGTTTTGGTATTTCAGTTACAAAAAAATACGAACATGAATATAAAAATATGAATAAAAAAGTGGCAAACAAAGATTAATTTCTCCACTGCAGGACATTCTAGACTAACAATCTTTGTGTAATTTTGTTACTAACTCCTTGTCCTTTCTAATCCTACTATTATTAGTTAGTAAGTCACTTAGTTAAAGAAGCCATACTGAAAAATTCTGGATGCCATATGGAGGTATGGGTATGAACTGGAAGTATACAAAAAGGTGACAGAGGCATGAGAGAGCTAGGTCAGCTGCCTGAAGCTACATTACTGTTGGGTGCACTAGGAAACCCCAAACAGTAAAAAGGTTGAATGCGGATATGATTTTAAAATGGATGAAGCTGTACATATTTATGCTTTTACTTCTAAGGATGATTGAAGAAATGATATTGAGAGGGTGAAGCTACAATATTTAGTAAATGATTTTGAAAATGATTAATAAAAGTTCCAGTGCTGCTAAGTGTATTGGGCACAAGAAGTATAGTTTAGCAGCACTAACTTAATCATCTAAGTATTCAAAGAAATTGTAGAGACCTTACAAATGCATTTCAATCTAAAATGTTTCATAGGTGCAAATCATTTTACATGTCAAAAAACAAATTAAAGGAAGGGTTAGTGTATTTCTGAATATATGTCAGAGGTGTTCAGTGTCGTGGATAATTGTAGGTTTGGAGAAGGACATACAGTCTGCTTTCTAAGGATGGTGTGACACTTGCGTAAGCATTAAACACAATATTATCAATGGGAATGGCAGCCAAGGACATCCCATTGTTACAATAATAATGTGACTGAGTGTACTGTTAACAAATTATCCATTAATTCACATTGGGGAAAAAAAAAAAAACGTTTTAGATTTGGCAGAATATTGGACAAGGCTGATATGCACTGGCTTAAACAAAAAGCCTGTGAATAATGTGCAAGTGAAAAAGTAACAGGAAGAAAATAAATGACAAGTATAATGTGCAGCATGAAAAAAATGAGTCACAGCTCATGTGAAAGATGGTTGAGACAGGAAGTGAAGCAAGATCAGACAAAATGGAGGCAAACACGTAGATAATCATTATGATTTTATGTATTTGGTGCATAGAACAAAATTGCATGAGATATTATTCAGATCCACTCAGAAGTAATATTATGGATTGCATGTATTATTTCATAAAAGTATATGAGGATTTGTTTCCACTTATTTATATAAACCTAAAGTGTTACTACAGATATAAAGCATAAAAATTTTTCCACAGCCAATAAAATAATTATGCAGAGACATACAAAGATAAAATACAAATGCTCACTTTCCATGTATGTGATCTCAGAAATCCACTATTATTTGACATAGAATGGACAGAAGGACTCAGTCTGACCTAGTACGCCATTAAGAAGCTGCAGATGACAGTTAATAGTAATAAACTCACCAACAATGAATGATGTCTCCTGACAGAGCTATATAAGACTTTACTAAAGGCATAGGAAAAACAATAATGTAAAAGCTGAAGTGGAACAGAATGCTAGTCTGGAATTCAGTGAGGGCAGATGAGTACCTCTCTGCTACAATGCCTGAAACAGAAAATGAGCTGAATGGGCTAAAAAATGCTGGAGTGTTGCTTAAAGTAAAGAGCAGTGAATGGTTTCAGTGCTAGTGCTGAAGAAAGTTAGGAAGTGGCTCATATAAGTGGAGCTTTTGAAAGCTACAGGTTGGTTCATGTTACAAACTGGTTTGCCTGCTTAAGAGAAGAAGATAATTCTACACAGAGGAGTAGCTATGTCATTTGGAGCCCAGGGTGAGGCCCTCATTTTGTGACCACACCTCCCCACCTGAAGAGGGGGAGGGAAAACTCCTTGGCAACAACCTTTCACAAAATTATAACAGAGACCAAGTGTATGTCTAGACAGAAAGTCCATATCTCCTTCCCTCCACTAAACAGCGTACCATTCATTGAAAGCCCATATCTCCCTCATTAAACAGTGTACCATTCACTGAAAGTTGATATTACCCCCATTAAATAGAGTAGCATTCATTGAAAGTCCATATCTCACCCCATTAAACAGTGTACCATATATTGCAAGTCCATATTTCACCCCCCATTAAAGAGCATACCATTCATCGGAAGTCCATATCCCCCAATTAAACAATGTGCCATTCATTAAATAGTGCACCATTCATTGAAAGTCCATATCTCCCCATTAAATAGCGCACTCTTCATTGAAAGTCCATGTTACCCCCATTAAACAGTGTACCATTCATTAAAAGTGCATATTCCAACCATTAAAAGTGTACCATTCATTGAAAGTCCACATTTCCTTCATTAAACAGTGCATCATTTATTGAAAGTCCATATTCCCCCATTAAACAGTGTACCATTCATTGAAAGTCCATATTCTCCCCATTAAACAGTGTACCATTCATTGAAAGTCCATATCCTCCCATTAAACAGTGTAGCATTCATTGAAAGTACAATCAGTAAAAATAATAGTTAACTAATAATAGATAAAAACAACCTTGATGAATTAAGAACTGATATATCTTTCTTCTTCCAGTCATCTCCATAAACCAACATAGCATTTAATGTAAGTCAAATCAGTACAAATAATCAATAGTATATAAAAACAGCCATGATGAATTAAGATCTCATATCTACAACCCCTCAAAGTAGCCAGCAAAGTCCCTGTCTGCCCTATAGAGCAACCACAATAACCAGCATTGGCAACAATAGCAGGTGGATACCCCACAATTTCAACTCTATGCTATCTGCAAAAAAAGTCATAAAGCCACACTCCATTTGTGCATTTGATTTGTATTACATTTTAATTTAACAGCTCTACCAGTTCTGTCCACCATATCTCTCAACTGTCCAGATTTTTACCTCATATTTTGGTCTGTTTTAGATTCCTTCAGAAAATGCATGCTAAGACAGAACCTGTTATTCCAGCAACTTCCAATGTTTAAAAGAGTAACATTTAAAAATGTGTCCCTATTTTTGGCCTTTGTTCCACCACCATTATTGACTGAAGTCCCAAAATAATGACAGATATTTGAGTTTCACATATTGAGATATTTGCATAGTTATGAGTGGTAAACATATATGCATAATTACTGGCAAAAGTAGCTGTCAATATCTTCAAAGGAGACCCCAATTGTCAGTGCAAAGTTTTTTCAGCATTATGTATACTTTCATTTGACAGCATGGAATACATGTTAACACCCTGTTGCTCAAGTTATTCATATAACATGCCTATGCAATACATTTATAATATTTACAGAAAACAACTCATCCCATTGGTCTGAAGAGCTATATATGAGCTCCCTGGTAACTGGGCATATGAAATGCTGACTCAGAATTAATTTAAGTGGACAATGCCAGAGATCTTTACAAAATATGATAATTATGCAGATATGCATATTTTATCACTGAACAAATATAAATATCTGAAGACTGGTAGCAGGCAGACAGCAGCTATCAGCAACTTTTGCAGCGTACACTTTGTTAGCAGTATGAAGTATGAAGCTCTACTGACTGGTCTTACTGGCTAATACTAATTGACCGACATATAGTAAAGGTATGCTGGAAGTATCCCACGCAAGACATTTCCTCAAAATTTGTAGATAATGCCAAAAAAATGATGGAAAATGACAAAAATACATTGACAAGACACTAACATCACTCAGATTAACTGTAAAAGGAACATTACTCAATTTTAACTATATAAGCAATATAATCTGCACAACAATGCACTCAGTACAGTAAATGTATGCCAGAAACATACCAAGTTCTTTGTTTGTCATGTGTTAAGAGACTAACAAAACTGGTGGACAGTGGCACAAACATTCTTTTATCTAAGCAACTGGCACTTTTTAATATCACTCTAACTACAGAATCTGTATAAACATGCACTTTACTATCTGTACAAACACAGCATGTCTCCTTACTCTAAAAAGATAGCAACCATGATCTTTGGCTGTGATGAAAGCTTAAAACATCATTCCAGAAACAAAGCTCTCAACCTCTTGGCACAAGAAATCTGGACAAAGCCTAAAATAATTGGGGGAGCAAAGGTCCAAAAATAGGGACACATTTTAAATATTGCCCTTATAAACTTAAAAAAGTTGCTAGAATTCCAGGATTTGTGTTAGCATGTATTTCTGAAAGATATAAAGTCTGAAACTCAAATGTATGTCATTATTTAGTGCTTTCAATCCTCAGCGATTTGCAAGAAAACCACAAATTTTATGAGGAATAGACCAAAAATATTAGGCAAAAATCTGAACCTTTTGTGAAAATCTGGACAGTAATGATCAACTAAGAACTCCGAAACAGCTACAAAACCTTCTTCAATAATTTCAAAACCCTTAGAGGTATAGCCTGGAAAGTTGACATAGAACACAAACACTTCCTCATCCACTGCCAACATAACCAACATATCTGTGGACAAATTCAGTTCTGTCTTCACTCCTCTATCTTCCCCTTTCTTCATCTTATTAGCACCTCTACAGCACCCTCTCTGATCATCTCTGAGCAGGTCCTGAATGCATTCTCTAAGGCCAAAAATACTTTCTCCATGGGTTGACTGAACTGTCCATTGGGTCTGAAAAGCATTAAAGATTACTGACCTTGGAATTTAAATATACTGGCACTGTTCTCCACACGTCTACCATGGTGCTGATTGCCTTTGCAAGCTTGTCTTTGTTATGATTTGTACTGCAAAAGGGTAACCTAGAAAACTCACAAACCACAAGCAATATGGCTGAGTGGCTTACAATCACTAAGTATGTACTGATTTAACATCCAAGTAAGGAATATACCTGAATACAGGAGATAGGTCTACAGAAAATAGCTATATACCATATTCTAGCAAAATTTGTACAAACAGCAAATAGCAAAAAGATACATTAAATGCATAAATTTAATGACTAGGATGAGCAGGTGACGACAGTATCAGTCACTTGCATCAATGACAGCAGCCCGACCAGCAGTTATAGTCAATTTGACTGAACTCTATGGACGGCTGACTGTGACATAAAATATAATGGCTATGTTAACGTATTTTAATTTTTCATGCAAATATTTCAAGTAGCTTTCACACAAATCACATTACTCCAGCAAAGCCAGGATAACAAACAGCTGCCAGTCATTTAGACTGAGAGGCTACTTTTTGTTGAAAAACATTAACTTCCAATCATATCTATTCTGCTGGAGAAGTAAAGGCCACTGGAAGCAATACATGCTCATGTTCAACACATCTAAAAGGCAATAAAAACAGTACAGTTACTTAGCAACAGAGAGGCTCCACTGCACTTCTCTTACCCAGAACTGTTGATATGCCTTCAGGACTGATGGTATAAATAATTGATTATGCATTTTTTGCTATAAAGAAAAAGTGCTTTAGCAGGGAAGACTAACACCAATACACCTTGCAATATGTGCATCACAGTCAGAATACAATCAAGGCAACAGAATAATCATCTGTTGTTTTAGAAATAGTCAAGATTCCATTTTTCTGCCTTACTTGGCTTGGAGACAGTCCTACTATTTGTGATAACCTGCACAGTGATTACATGTACGCCGACCTCCCTACTTACATTATTGACTCACTATAATCATCCTTGATTTACCAGGAATCAAACCTTTGAGAAAAATAGCAAAGATAAAAAGCAAAAACCCATTGCAAAATTCAAAGACTGCATATCCCCATAAGTGATATATGACCAAAATTCATTGAGTTTAGAAATGATTCTCTCAAAATTGTTTGACTTTTACAAAGAATGTCTCAGCTACTCCTATACCATAGGATCTAGGATAACAGAGAGAAAGGGAGGAGGAAGCCCAATTGTGGAAACACTCAACAAATTACATGAATCAGGAAGGTCCATTTGGAGAGCAACAAACATCAGACAATCCAATTGGTTAGTGTATCAGGTGACTTATGTCATCACCATTACAACCAATCATTTTCTCAGGTGCCTGTCCTTCTCCATTTTTGACAAATATAAATATAAGATGCATGTCAATTTTGTTTTCTTAAACCTTTTGCAGCAATTTCTGATAAAATTATAAGCTAATTATATAAGGTCAGTACTTTGTATGGTGTAAAGAATGTGGACTGCCCAAGTACAACTGGAGCACATGTGGTACTTTTGCAACAGCAAGAGTAATAAAAACTGCATTTTTTCTTCATAGTTTCCAATTAAAAAACTGGGTGTTTAATGCATGTACATAAAGCTGTATGTTTGCAGTACTGTGCAACCAGGTTTATACACCTGTAAGTGCTTCAGAAAGGACAGAACACTATTACTGAAGTCTGGAGATGCTAGTAGTATTGCAGGTGTGGTATGAGGCAGTTTGCTTTGGGCAATGGTGCTATAGGTGCCATTCGACAAACAACACAGGCCACACTATCAGCATGAGTGAGCTAAACGGGAGGAAACAACATATTTACATAATTGCACACTCTACAAGACAGCACCTGGGGTGATTGCTCCTTTCACCCCACCCTTTCTTTGCTACTGGTTCTAGAACCCCAAGACAATGAAAATAATTTTCAAAGATTAGCATCACACATGCATATGCACAAATGGAAAGAGAGGACACTAAGGCAGCCTTTGTAATTAATATGTACAAATTAATGTTGAAGGATAATTGACTTCAGGCATGATTTCTGCACTTCCTACTTGGTAACAAGGTACTGACCAAGTACTTCAAAGAATAGTTAATATGCAGTGTTATAAAATGTTTTCCTGACAATAGGGAGAATGACAAACAGTACCTAGATAACATACAGAAGGCACTTGATAGATTAAGCAGATTTAAAGCAAGTAGGGGTAAATCTGAATTGTCCAGAGAAACAATGCATATCATGAGCATGGGTTATATTGTGAGCACCTGACTGACATGAACAGTGTCCAAGCCATAGGGACAAGGTTCAGGTTGCACATAAGCATTTAAGTTTCAGAACATACTGTAGGCCTAATAAACTATTGCTTTAAATTTACCTGGAACCTCCTAAATAAGCTATACACACTGGAGACAAATGCTTCAGAATTAATCTAAATTAGAATGGATGCAGAACAGAAAACACATGAAACATAGGAAATGTGTGACTCACTGATGATAATCTTTAGAATTAACAGATTATTTTTCTACTCATTATTCTGTTGGTGAAAAATATAAGAAAACTAAAGTCATGTAATTCAGTTCTCTGAAAAGACTTGCTCAAGTGTCTAGTCACTAGAACATTAAAGCCCTTGCTGGCACAGCTACTGAGTTAGTACAAGTGAGTACAAACTTTTAAGTGGGTGGCACAGTGCCACATTGAGTAACACTGCTGCCCCATAATGTTTAGCTCTTCATTTGGTGTATGACTTGATCCTTTATGAGCAGAAAATGCAAGCCCACTCTTTGTCCTTATGGGATGCTACTGGGTGTTTTGGTTTCTTCCTGCATCCCATATATATGCCATAGTTGAATTGGCAATCCTACAAATTGCCTGCATGTGTATGTGCCATGTATGTGGGTATCTGGGTATATTCTTCAGTGAACTGGCACCCAATACAGGCTTAGTTTCTATGCCTGCTTCTACTATGTGCTATGACTGGGTCTTTTTTCCCCTAAGATCTTGACATGGATTAATCAAGTAATCATAGAATGTTGTTGTTTGTCTTTCGGCTTTTTCCCGATAAGGGGTTGCCATAGCAGAACTCCGGTCCGCTGATGATTGGCAGTAAATTTTTATGAAACACTGAGGTGCCAGCTTGATGCCCAACCTTCAACAAAAGCATGCCCATTTGCGCACACATGTCTTTTGAACGCTATCCAACCGCAGGGAGGACATGCAGACTCCACACAGAAGGCACTCCCAAGCCAAGCCGAGAATCAAATGGGAGAACCTCTTGCTGTGAGGTAACAACGCTACTGCCGTACCACCGCGGCAAAGTCAAATAATCATAGAATGAATGAATGAATAAAACAGATATATAACTGGGATCTCTACTGTCCTTTCAGTCAGTATCATGAAGGTAATGAGCAATGCTACGTGTTACAAAGATTCAGACGTTTTGATACATGGAGTACAGAGTTCACATTGAAAGAAAGAGTGTTGTTTCAAACACTTGAGTACACACCCAATAACTGAGTCTTCCCTTGCAGGCAATGTTAAGGTAAAACTCCACCCTTCATTGTGATTAACTTTATGCTAGAGTTAATTTTTCTCCCTGTAATCTTATCTACATGTAGTTCAGTACTTGGAAAACATTCAGAAACTTTCAATTTCTACATTTTGTCCTGCCATAGATTTTGAAGGTGAAAATATATTTTTCTATTCAAGTGTCAAACTATTTCAGAAAATAGTCTATCTCAGCTTTTAAGGCATAGGTAAACATACCTCTTTTTTGCTGCTCACAATGTTTACATCCTCAGACTGAGGTCAGAAAATGCTACAAGGAACACGTTGACAGGTATTGTATAACTGTTTTCCAGAAAGTTATGTTTTGAACCATTTTATATGGAAAATAATGACAATTTGTACGCCATGACATAAACTGAATTGTTCCATTTGCAGCTACTGAAGCATTGCTACTATTCACAAAAGCCATACTTAGTTTTCCTCCGCCTTACAAGTTCTTTGAAATGAAAAGTGTAAACTGTAGATGGATGAGCATAGCCAAGAGATTTCCAGGCAAATGTTAACCTACAAACAGGAGCGGCCTTAGGTCAACTGGTGCCCTAGACAAAAGGGCTCCATGGTGCCCCCTACCAACTACCCGGTGCCCCTATCCTGATCTACCTACACCAAATAAATGCTGGAAAAGCACCCCTGCTAGAGCAGTGCCTTAGGCGGCTGCCTAGTTGGCCTATGCCTAAGGCCAGCTATGCATACAGACAGCAGTATGGGGGATGGGAAGTTAACAAAACCTGCTGTTCCTTTCTTTGTATGTCAGGAGATTTAAATGCAGTATGTTTGGCTTTTTAGCAGCTCATATCGCAAATCAGAGAAGCTTTGTGAAAATTAAGCACCGATAGTGATTACAGAGGCATTAGAAAGCAATGATTAACATAACAGTTTCTTTATCTAAATGGGTAAGAAAAGGCCATCATGTAGGCTATGTCATATTAAGGAGGCACAAACTGCATTACGGGAATCAGAAGTAGAGACTGAAAAAAAATGTATTTGTGGCAGACCTCATGACAGGCATTTCTGGCTATAAGAAATTAAAATAAAAAGCACTCAAAGTGCTTTTGATGTAGTAGTATACACCATCAAAATATTACTTTTTTAAATTTTCATTTTGAGTTTTCCTTTAAATGTTTCCAGTGTTTGCAGAGAAACATTTGGAGGTTTATCTCCATTGCTCAAGGACTGAGCATCACTATGCCTTCTTGGTCAATGAAAATTGACTATCTGTTCTCCACAGAATCAATCTGTTGAAGACCTTGTTGGCTGATTATAGCTTGTTATATGGATGTCTGCTCATCTCTCTAAGCAGCTAAAGTTAGGTAACCATTTAGATTTTTCCTCTTACCTGGTACTACACTCCTTTATTCTTAAGACACCTCACTTTACAAAAGAAATAAGATAAAAAACTTTTATAGCTTGCATCTCTAGCACTGTGGAACATATACCTGTTGGTATTTGGACTATCTTAACTGTGGCTTTATTTTAAATAAATATTAAAGCATTTCTGTTTGTTGTGTGGTGATACATGCTTACCTGTGCATGATTATAATGATTACACTTTGTAAATGCTAGTTCACAACTTCTGCATTTGACTTTACTTATTTATTTTATGTCTTTTAGTAACATTGCAGTTTGTTCCATATTTATTAAGTCTTTCAATAACATTGCACAGATTTTTGTAACTAGTGCCACGTGTCTCTTGTATTCAAATGAGACACTGGGGCACTGTGATGGGTTCAAATTGTTTATTGTACATAAACACATCAGTAGCTGTAACTGGAAAATATATTTAAACTGACTGACTCATTACTTCAAACACATTTGCATGTACATCTCCATTCATGCACTGATCTTACACGTGATCAGTAACTTATATGCACATGCTATCTAGCTACAGTGGCTGACTTGGTGACTAGGTACAATACACACAATGATCTATCTACATCCTCCCTCTTTGATTTGTTCGACATGCAGTAAGAGAACAAGATATTTTACAAACTAGATATCACATCAACATTTAACAAGAAAGTTGCTGTGTATCTCGGATTGGTCCTGGAAATTTTACCTGATCTGATCACATAACAACTTTGACTGGGTTTAGTAACAGAGACAGTCTCTGGGGAGCTGGAACTTCAGGGATTACATCAGGATTACTTGAAGAAAGTACACTGTCTGCTGGAATTTGAACAAGTGTTGAGTCATTCTGAGAAACAGAGTCTCTAACACAGGCAATCTGCTGTGTCACTGGTTTGGAGACTGGTAGTATGTGTCTTCGATTCCTCCTGAAATCCATTCCACCAGACTGTATGATGCAAGATCTCTGTTCTTCACAAATATTTTTGACAATTCCCACATGGTCATATCCTTTAGATGTTTGCATTCTCACAATCTCTCCTTGTCTTAATGGTCTAAGTGATTTGTTGGATTTATTGTAGTACAACCTTTGTGACTGGCATTTTTTCAAAAGATGAGTCTTGACCATTCTGTTGTTCTTTGTATTTGGAATCAATAATTGTTTAATGAAAGGATGAGTTGTTATATTCTGTCTGGACATCAATCTCTGAGCAGACGAACCAAGCAAATTATCTCAAGAAATGTTTCTGAGATTAAGTAAGTTAAGAAAAACATTGGTACCATCTCTCTATTCGATATTTCTAACAAACATTTCACACTTTGAACTGCATCCTCAGCTAATGCATTGGACTGTGGATACTCAGGGCTACTAGTAACATGGACAAAGTCCCAAGACTCAGCAAAATTCTTGAACTGCTGACTTGTAAACTGTGCACCATTGTCAGATATGACTTTGTGGGGACTACCATGAAGAGAAAAATGTCTCTTCAAATTTGTAATGACAGTGCTGGTGGTTAAGTTAGGAAGAAGGTCAATTTCAAACTAGTTTGAATAAGAGTCTACTAACACTAAGTAATGCTGACCATTCCATTCTAAAATATCAGTAGCAACTGTCGGCCATGGTAATTCAAGAATCTGGTTTAGCTGAAGTGATTCTTTTTGTTGGTGCAATTTAGTACTATTGCAAATGGAACATGCTAGAGTTTCCTTCTCTGTATATTTTTACATAGAAGGCCAGAATACTATGCCTCATGCCCTTCTTTTGGTTGAATCAGTACCCAGGTGACCACAATGCAAAATGTTGATATATTCCTGTTGTAATGCAATAGAAATTACCACTTTGGGACCTTTCATGATGATTCCATCTTCCATCATGAGCTCATCTCTGTAGGAAAAATACTTCTGTATGTCAAGTGGTAAACAAGTTTGTCGTGCTGGCCATCCTTGACTGATAACATGTTTCAGCATTTGAAAAAGTGGGTCTGAAGCTGTATGATTTTTGAGTTCATCAGGATGTGATGAGGAAAAATGTCTGACTTCCATGAGTTCAAAGTCTATTTTCTCATTGCCATGTAGTTCTGTTGTTTGTCTGGGCACTTTTGACAAAGCATCAGCAAGGTATAGAAATTTGCCTTTTGTATAGACAATATTGAAATTGTACTTTTGCAATTTTAACATCATGAGTTGCAAGGGTGCTGGGGCTGTATGTATTGATTTTTCAAAATTGTCACTAGAGGTTGGTGATCAGCCTCTGTTTGAACAGGTTTGTCATAAATATAATCATGGAACTTTGAACATGTGAACACTACTGCTAAAAGCTCTTTTTCAATTTGTGCATTCCACATTTTGGTTTGGCTTAAAGTTCTGGATGCATAGGCTACTGGTATGCCTTCTTGAAGACACGCTGCACCAAGGCCATACTTTGAAGCATCACACGAAAGAGTTACAGGTTTATGAACATTGTTATATCTCAGTGTGAGTGGACTGGCAATTTTCTGCTTCAGAACATCAACTGCTTTATGATGTTGTTCCAGCCAGGACGAGTTTACATTTTTGCATGTCAACTCACATAAAGGAACTTTCCTAAATAATTGACAATACCAAGAAAACATTGCAAAGATGGGACATTTTCTTTAACCAGCATCTCAAGAATTGCTGCTTGTTTAGATGGATCTGGTTGTAAGCCAGAACTGATAAACAGATGACCCACATAAGTAACTTCTTTCAATTTGAATTTGTAGTTTTGAGGATTCAGTTTAAGACTGACTTCACAAGCAAGGTCTAGAACTTTTTTGAGGTTTCTATCATATTCAGCTTCACTGTTGCCCCCTGCAATAATGTTGTCCACTGTAATAGCACATGGATAACCTGAGAAAAAAAATGTTCCATCACACATTGAAATACTTCACTGGCAGAATTTATTGCAAATGGCATTCTTAAAAATCTGTATCTACCAAATGGTGTACTGAATGTGGTTAACAATGAAGATTTGTGATCCAGCAAAATTTGCCAAAATTAACTTTTTACATCTAAGACAGAAAAAACAGTGGTATTTGGCATAGGAGTGGTTACTTCTACTGCATGCATTAGATGATGAGGATGTTTAAGTGCTTTGTTTAAATCTCTCAGATCTATACATATTCAAATATCATCTGAGCTTTTCTTATGAGCTACGACCATAGAGGATACCCATTCAGTCAGAACTTTTACTGGAGTATGGACACCTAAATTCACCATTTTATCAAGCTCTGCTTTTACTTTGCTCTGCATTGCTAGCAGAGCCTTCCTTGCTGGTCTGACAACTAGGCTTACTTCATGGTTTAACTTCATTGAATATGTGACCGGAAGTTTGCCAAGCTTGTCTGTGAAAATATCAGCATATTGACTAAAATATTCTGTGTAAAACTATTGTTGTTGTTCAGGCTTAAATGGTGGACCTCTTTATTAAATGAAATCAGTCCCATTCTCAAACTGTCTTTGAGGCCTAACAATGACTGCACTTGTTTGTTGATTATGAAAAACTGCAAGTCATAGCTGTTCCCAGCTGAATGGCAAGTGAGAACTACAGGGCCATCAGTTTGAATCTCTTCACCAACATAAACAACTAGTTTTGCACACTTTGCTGAATCAAGTTTCTCACAAGCTCATACTTTGGCAAACATTTGCGCTGATATAACATTGCACTTAGATCCGGTGTCTAATTTAAGCTCTACAGTTTTACTATTAATCTGAACAGTACAAAATATTTCAATCTTTGCTACCAACTGATAATCTACTGTGTTAATTGTTTCATTAATCACAGTGTGAAGATCGTGCCCTGGCCCAGCAATCAAGGAGCCTCAATCCTCACCACTAACACCAGGGAGGTCGTCTCATAGAAGAGGGGAAAGGATAGCTAATACACACAGTAAAGTACAATTTCCCTTAAGTGCACACAGAGATCACAGTCAGTCTGGGGCTGGTTGCTCCCTTGCTCACCAGGTCCCCAATAAGACTCCCCACTGGCACAGCTATAGGGTCCAGGTCTCAGCCTAACTAGGCAAGCTAAAACCTCCAGTACCCTCTCTGTCCAACCAGTGCTTCATGTCCCTGCCAAGTAGCTGACACAACACACACACACACTTTGAGATAAGTGTTTATACAACTTCACAGACACTCCTGGGAAAGGCTGACACAGATTCTCCAACTGAGCCCCTTTACCCAGACTATACGGTAGTAATTACTGCCACCACCCAATTAATAATATCAGCTACTAAAAGGCCCTTAAAAGGGTGTCCAATTATTACTGTGCAATATTAATATCCAATGGTAGTATGACTAACAGTCAAGGCTTACTTTAGTGTGGCCTATTACAATAACCTCTATAAATATGCAATGCACTCTAGAGCTTATCTCTACACAAATCAGCCACAGGTAGAAGGTTTTAAAATATTTAATAATAAATAATTAAAACACAAGACAAAACTACTACACCACAGAGATATTTAAGAGTTCAGAGATCACACAGGAACATAAAATAATATAGTAAAACATGTCTGATTTCAAAGAAAAATACCTAATTAATCTTTACTAGCTTTAACTATTCCTACAAGAGATCACAGTGCTAAAACTTACATGTGACCATAAAGCAGAGTGCTGGTAAGTTAGATGTCCAAAGTCAAAATGCTTCCAGTCTCTTCTGAGAAATAGTATTTAAACATTACTAACATACATGTTTGCTGGTTCCCTCCCCAAATTACATCATTTTTGACACTTAGGTTTTCCCAGGCAAAATAACTGCATTATTTAGCAATCTAACACCCACAGAGAAACTTACAACAATAGAAGACATTTCACATGTATATTCTAACAGAAACTAGAGCAATAAAGCACATTCCACATCTCAATTCTGGTCATAAACTTTAGCCTTAAAACAATGGGCATGGAACCTTCATCCAGCCACATTGGAGCCAAATTCTAACATGAAAGGGTCACAACATGTTTCACTGGGCCAGTAGAGTGCAATGTTGTCACATATTTTGCAGTTCCACATTTCACAGTATTCTTTACACTCAAGAAAACATGCCTGTATTTTACATTTATTTATACAGTTGATAAAATTATGTATCAAATTCTATTTGACTAGGCTGGCAGCCTTCGCCCATCTCTCCCCAATCGTCACATCTCTTCCTCCCTGGGGAACTCAAGCAATTTTTTCAAGTGCCCTTGAGAAATGTCGCTTGAGAGTGTCAGGTCTATCTGGGTGTACCTCACCCCATTCCCTGTCTTGAGAGCCCATCTGCATTGGCATTGCTACTCCCACTGCGGTACTGCACTGACATATCATATGCTTGCAACCCCAGACTCCATCTTAGCAACTTGGCATTTTGCTGACCGGCTCTGTTTATTCATGTTAGAGGGTTGTGATCTGTCATCACAGTGAATTTTCTTCCATACAGATAAGGCAGAAGTTTTTGTAGTGCCCACACTATGGCTAGACATTCCTTTTCTACCTCTGCATAACATTCCTCCCTGGGTTGGAGCCTACCACTGAGATAAACCACTGGGTGCTCTTTTCCTTCTGAAGAAATCTGGCTAAGTACAGCCCCACTCCATAGTTTGAAGCATCTACCTGCACAACAAAGTCTTTGCTGTAGTCTGGACTGGCTAGCACAGGGAGTCAACCCAAAGCTTCCTTAAGCTTTTGAAATGCCTGCTCACCTGCTAGGGTCCACACTACCTTATCTGGCCTGTTCTTCCTTGTCAGGTCTGTGAGGGGAGCAGCTATGGTACTATAATTGGGAACAAACTTTCTGTAGTACCCTGCTGTCCCTAAGAATGCCCTCAACTGCTTTTTGGTAACAGGTGCAGGCCATGCCTGAATAGCTTCCACTTTGGCAGGTTCTGGCCTTATCTTACCACTCCCCACTCTATGTCCTAGGTAGGAGACCTCTGCTATACCCACCTGACATTTGCTTGGCTTAATGGTCAACCCTGCCCTCTGTAGTCTGCCCAGCACATCCCTGACATGCTGAAGGTGCTCTTGCCAGGAATGGCTGTAGATAGCAATATCATCCATGTAAGCAAGGGAAAACCCTCTTGCTCTTGTTAATATATGATCTACCAGCCTCTGGAAATTCACTGGGGCATTCTTCATCCCAAAGGACATCTTTGTGAACTCATACAAGCCAAAATGAGTCAAAAAGGCTGACTTCTTTCTAGCACTGGGAGTCAAGGACACCTGCCAGTAACCCTTGGTAAGATCAATGGTTGTAAGATACTTAGCCCCACCCAGCTTCTCTAGGGCCTCATCTGTCCTAGGCATGGGGTAAGCATCTGACTCTGTGTGACTATTTAATTTTCTGTAATCCACACAGAACCTGGTGCTGACATTCTTCTTTGGCACCAATACCACTGGTGAGGCCCAGGGACTGTTGGACTCTTGAATCATCCCTAGTTCCAACATCTCCTGTACCTACTCCCTCAGAGTCTGTTTGACTCTCTCAGGCACGCTATAAGGGGCCTGCCTGATAGACGTTTGGGGTCCTGTATCCACCTGGTGCTCCACCAGGTGGGTGCTTCCTGGTTTCCCGGTGAACATGCCCCCAAACTCCTGCAACACTGCTTGGATTTCTCAAACCTGGGTAGGAGATAGCTGCTGGGACATTGCTACCCCTTCCACCAAGGTGTCAGCCTGAGCCTCACTAAGGAGATCAGTTACCAGATCTCACTCAGACTACTCCTGTAATCCACTGCAAATTCTGAGCACAAGGACCTCCCTATCATGGTAAGGTTTCATCATGTTAACATGGTACAATCTGTGCCCCTGCCATCTGCCTAGCACTTCCACCATGTAGTTAACATAATTTACCTTTCTTACCACCTTGTAGGGTCCCTCCCAAGCTGCTTGCAACTTGTTGTGTCTGACAGGAATGAGAACCATCACCTGCTGCACTACAGCATACTCTCTAGCTCGAGCATTCCTGTCATACCACACCTTTTTTCTGTTTTTGGGCTTCTGCCCGGTTCTACTGGGCCAGGCCCATGAGTTCCCTGGGTCTTGTCCTGAGGTTCAGGACATATGCCACAACAGACTTCTTGTGAGACTCACACTCACCTTCCCACTCATCTTGAATTAAATCTAGAAGTCCCCTCACTCTATGCCCATACAGCAACTCAAAGGGTGAAAAACCTGTGGATTCCTGAGGAACCTCTCTGTAAGCAAACAACAGATGGGGCAAATATTTGTCCCACTCCCCCTTAAACTGATCTGCAAATACCCATAGCATGGACTTGATTGTAGAGTTTAACCTCTCAACAAGACCATTAGTCTGGGGATGGTAGGGGGTGGTCTTTATGTGCTTCACCCTACAGACAAGCCAGCAGGTCTGACATAAAATTGTCACTGCTGTCAGACAGTATTTCCTTTGGTAAACCTACCCTGCTGAAAATCTCTAGCAAAGCATTTGCCACCTTCTCGGCCTCAATGGAGGACAAAGCCACTGCCTCAGGGTATCATGTAGCTTAATCTACAATCACTAGGATATACTTTTTCCCTGTGGAACATGGGGTACTCATAGAACCCACAATATCCATAGCTACCCTCTGAAATGGCTCCTCAATCACAGGCAAAGGCATCAAAGGAGCTCTCACCTTGTCTCCTGCCTTGCCTACCTTTTGGCACGGCTCACAGGTCCTGCAATACCCTGTTACATCTCTGGAAATTCCAGGCCAATAGAAGTTTTGCATAATACACCTCTTTGTACATTTTATGCCCATATGACCTGCAAAGGGAATATCATGGGCTATGGCTAGAAGTGCCAGACAGTAAGCTCTAGGCACTGTCAACTTCTGTACTCTCTCACCTTCTAGCCCTCCCTCAGGGGTCCACTCTCATACAGTAATCCTTTGTTCCAGTATACAGATTCCCCCTTCCCTTGAGAATCAGGTGCCTCCCTAGCTACCTGCCTCAGGCCTTGCAATGTAGGGTCTGAGTGCTGAGCCTGTCTCAAGTCTCTCCTTGTAACCCTTCCCCACTACCCTTCCACAGGAAGTCTGGCATCCCCTGACAGCGTGCCTCACTGTCAGCCTGGGTACTACTACTCACCTCTACCTTTGCAGTTACCCTGTCCAAGGGAACATCAGTACCCACAATCCGCTGTGGCTCACATTCAGTCTCACTGCTACAGCTTAGCTCACTCCCTGAAGTAACCACTTCAGCAGTCCTGGCTGCAAGTATGCAGTCTGTCTGGGTCTCCTCCAGGCTACCAGACCCACATGCTTGTTTCCTAGCCTCACTGCATGTAACTGCATAAGCACATAGTACTGCCTCATCCAGATCCTTCCCTCTCAGGACATCTGCAGGATGGTAGTTCTATACCCCTGTTGTCTCAAGACAACCTACTGTTTCATTTTGTCTTTACCACTTACTGGCTCCCTCACCTTTTGTTCCCCACCTTGCCTCCGTGGACACCTGTATGCCACATGGCCCCACTGGTTGCATTCAAAACATTTAACCCTATCTCCTGGATGTGTACCTGGACTAGTGGCTTCCCCTGCTACTGGCGGATTCTGTTGGAGCAGTCTGTACTGCCCATCATGGGTTCCTTTAGACCCATGAGCAGCACTGGCAGTCCCTTTCCTGTGTAGGGCTGCCCTGCTGGCCAGGTATAGGTCTCCCTCCTTCCCCAACTCATCTGAAGTAGCACATTGTCTTATCAGCTAACCAGATCCTCATGTCATCAGGCAAAGTGCTAAGGGCTTGTTCCCTTACCAAAAGTTCTGCCAACCCTTCAGAAGTGGTGACCTGACATCCACTCACCCAGCTATGAAAATAAGTGCTCAGTTCAACAACATATTCACATACATTTTCATCTGCCTTGTGTCTATGCTCATGAAAACTTTTCCTATACATTTCAGGTGTTAGCTTAAAACATTCTAATAAATGCCTTTTTACAGCAGTATAATCAAAACAGTCAATGTCATGCATTTTTGCTAAAGAAGTTACAGTTTTACCATGGAGTAAGGGGTCAGGAATGGTACCCAGAGCCCTTGGTCAACTTCCTAATGTTTACATACCTGCTCAAACATATGCATGAAGCTATCAAAATTATCCCCCTCTTTAAACTGTGGAAGAAATTTACTGACCTTTTGTGCTTCTGGGGTCTGGTTACTCCATTCCTCATTACCTCCATGACTCTGGCGAAGAGTCAGCATTTCCCTCACATGCCTCCTCTGCCGTTCATTTTCCTCAGCTTGTAGACTCCTCATTTTCTCGGCTGCTTCTAGTTCCATACGCCTGACCTCTAACTCAAGTCTCTTTAGCTCCAGCTGGATTTTTAAGTCCACTGCAAAAAGGTTGAGCTGTCCATTCTCTGAGGATATTCTATCTCCACTGTCAGTCTGATTGTTCTCCAGGCTGCTGTTTTCTGATGCAGCTGTAACCAAGGCTGCAATCAGGTCTGCTTTAGTCAGGTTTCCATACACCAGTCCCCTAGCCTGGCACATCTCCACCAGCTGGCTCCTTGTCAGCTTTCCATACTGTTCTGCTGACATGCTGCCTGCTCACTCTGACTAATACTAAGCTAACAAAAGAAATAAAACAATTGTGATCTGAACTCTGAGTATACACTGCATGGCTGTTTAAGAGTACAAAACAATTTTAGAGATCACTGTACATAAGCTACAGGAATTCGCTCTACCCATACTACTACAAGCCAGTTAGTGTGTGAAGTAGATCCCACCACTGCCAAACACTTGGGATGACTGTGCCCTGGCCCAGCAATCAAGGAGCCTCAATCCTCACCACTAACACCAGGGAGGTCATCTCATAGATGAGGGGAAAGGATAACTAATACACACAGTAAAGTACAATTTCCTTTAAGTGCACACAGAGATCACAGTCAGTCTGGGGCTGGTTGCTCCCTTGCTCACCAGGTCCCCAATAAGACTCCCCACTGGCCCAGCTATAGGGTCCAGGTCTCAGCTTAACTGGGCAAGCTAAAACCTCCAGTACCCTCTCTGTCCAACCAGTGCTTCGTGTCCCTGCCAAGTAGCTGACACAAGACACACACACTTTAAGATAAGTATTTATAAAACTTCACAGACACTCCTGGGAAAGGCTGACACAGATTATCCAGCTGTGCTCATTTACCCAGACTATACAGTAGGAATTACTGCCACCACCCAGTTAATAATATCAGCTACTAAAAGGCCCTTAAAAGGGTGGCCAATTATTACTGTGTAATATTAATATCCAATGGTAGTATGACTAACACTCAAGGCTTACTTTAGAGTGGCCTATTACAGTAACCTCTATAAATATGCAATGTACTCTAGAGCTTATCTCTACACAAATCAGCCACAGGTAGAAGGTTTTAAAATATTTAATAATAAATAATTAAAACACAAGACAAAATGTTTACACCACATAGATATCTAAGAGTTCAGAGATCACACAGAAACTTAAAATAATACAGTAGGACAGGTCTGATTTCAAAGAAAACTACCTAATTAATCTTTACTAGCTTTAACTATTCCTACAAGAAATCACAGTGCTAAAACTTACATGTGAGCATAAGGCAGAGTGCTGGTAAGTTAGATGTCCAAAGTCAAAATGCTTCCAGTCTCTTCTGAGAAATAGCATTTAAACATTACTAACAAACATGTTTGCTGGTTCCCTCCCCAAATGACATCATTTTTGACACTTAGGTTTTCCCAGGCAAACAAACTGCAATCTAACACCCACACAGAAACTTACAACAATAGAAGACATTTTACATGTATATTATAACAGAAACTAGATCAATAAAGCACATTCCACATCTAAATTCTGGTCATAAACTTTAGCCTTAAAACAATGGGCATGAAACCTTCATCCACCCGCAGTGGAGCTGAATTCTAACATGAAAGGGTCACAACATGCTTCACTGGGCGAGTAGAGTGCAACGTTGTCACATATTTTGCAGTTCCACATTTCACAGTATTCTTTACACTCAAGAAAACATGCCTGTATTTTACATTTATTTATACAGTTGATAGAATTATGTATCAAATTATATTTGACTAGGCTGGCAGCCTTCACCCATCTCTCCCCAATTGTCACATACAGAGGCACCATCAACATTGAAAGTTTATTCACAGCTCCATTTCTGATCTACTTGCTTCTTCAGAAACTCTCTTTTAAGAAAAGTATGTGCCACCTCAGACTTGCAAAGCCTTTTGAAATGTTTCCAGTTTTTATATTTGTGACACTGCTGACCAAAAGCTAAGCACTTTTCCCATTTAGGTTCATGGCTGCCTCCACAATTATGACAGGTAACAATAAGGTTGGGTGTTGTGGCCCCATTAAGTTTATATTTCTTTTTCATTTGGTGTTGCAGTGGGAGCATTGTCGCCTCACAGCAAGAGGTTCTCTGGTTTGATTCTTGGCTGGACTGCCATCTGTGTGGGGTCTGCATATCCTCCTTGCATTTGTGTGGGTTTCCTTCGGGTGCTCCTGTTTCCTCCCACGTTACAAAGACACTCATCTGGAGCGTTTCTTCCCAGGCCACTGCTGAAAACTGGCTTCATTACAAGTCAGACTTTCCTGGTTAACAAATGTTAAATAAATAAATAATAAATCTTATCTTTGTGCTGTACACTATCAACATTCACACTGGCGGACTCTGCATGCATGTTTTTCTCATTTGTAAGCATATGCATACAAATATGCTTTTCTGTAAGTTCATGTATTCAACAAATGTCAATGGCTTTGCTCAACATTAAATCACTGTCTCAAAGCAAAATCTTTCTCTCTGCATCATTATTAACATCACACACAAACCTTTTTTTTATCAACTCATCTCTCAGATCACCAAAACGTTTTTGCTTTATTTCTTAAGTCGGTAATATATGCTGCGATAGTTTCACCAGACTTTTGATTTCTTCTGTAAAACATGTGCCTTTCCATTGTAATATTTGTTTGAGGGTTACACATTTCTCTAAATTTACATTTTAAGCACTCAGGGTCTTCTCACGTTTCTGCCTGTATCACAATATGGTGATTCTCCCCCTCCCCTGCATACATGGCAGGTGCATACACAAATTAATGTTCCCTCTCAATGTCTTCCGGGCTAGCTAAGTTAAGAAGTATGAATGCCTTTTTACGTGTGTCTTTATGAGAAAATGCAGCATGTATGAAAATATCATATTCTTGCTCAAACACTCAGCAAGTCACAGCAATATTATTATCAAACACCAGTAGTCCATGTCTATGAAATTCCTCTGTCATAACAACAAAAAGCACTTAAATATAGGCATAGGCCAGTTACTTGTAATTATGCTCGAATGCCCAACAATCTCTCTGGAAAGGCTTCACTTTAATACTGCAAACATTGTGAACACTCCAGACGCTTTCAGATACTTCTAAAAGTTTTAATTAATGTGAAAAAGTAGTGCATTGCAAAAAAATGCAGTTGATTACCCTTTTTATACATCTTAACACTTCAGAAATTATTTTGAATAGTTTTGTATTTATTTCAAATACTTTTATCCGTATGTCACAATTTCGGGCATTTTGTTGGTCTTGGTAATTATTTTGAACATTTTGAATGCTTCACCACTTATTCAGCAATTGAAAAATCATTTAAATGAATTTAAATACTTTCAAATAACCACTGACCTGTTTGCAAGTTGGGTCTTACATATTCCTTCACTTTTAACTGTGTGCCTAATGGTTTGCGAGTTGCTTCAGCTTCAGATCCCATTCTGACACCATGTCGTATGTCTCTTGTACTCAAATAAGACACTGAGGCACTGTGATGGGTTCAAGTTGTTTATTGTACATAAACACATCAGAAGCTGTAACTGGAACATATATTTAAGCTAACTGATTGACTCGTTACTTCAAGCACACTCACATGTGCATCTCCATTTGTGCCTGCATTTACTCTGACTGACTATACAAAATGGCATTGATCTTGCACATGCTCAGTACCTTATATGTATGTGCTATCTAGCTACAGTGGTTGACTAGGTACAGTACATACAATGATCTACAACTAGGGCATGGCATAAACTGGATGGTCCTGCCCACCTACCTGCTAAATAAAATGAATTAAAAAATAATAATCTCCAAGAAGTTGTGAGGATGCTTTACACTGGATAAGGATCTTACTCACTCTGATTTGAGTACTAGTTTGTAGTGTGATGTTGCAGAATGGTATTATTTAAGCAAGCTATATTTCAAAGTGTTAGATGTCATATATGTGAAACTCCTGGAGTTTCTTGTCTAAAATTTCATGTTCTTGCCTGTCACTGTGACAGAAACTGAAGAATTTAGCTGAAGCCCTGGATCTTATGAAATCAAGAACATACCACTACCAGCATCTTATGTCCTTGAGAATGGCTTTCTACACCGTAACAATATATTTATATGGATCTTGCAGGTCATTTCAGGGACTCATTATTCTTGACAGTAGATACAGACTCAAAGTGGACATTAACTATAAGAATGGAATCAATTATAATTGAAAAAGGAGTTTTGTTGAAATTTAGTGGGTCCTGTACAGACTTTGAAGAGTGAGACTAAAAATGTGAATGGGTAGTGTGACGATGTGAGATATTGCCAGTTGTGGTAGGAGAAGTAGGGCAGTGGATGTGTGACATATGCCAGCATGGCTAGCTGAAATTCTGCAAAGAATTATATGTCATTTGTATATCAAACTGATTTGTACAGATGTTTGTGTTGAAAATGTACCAACAGTGTGTCTGGCTGGACAGAAAAAGAAATACACTTATATGTTAGATTGTATTATAACTATTGAAATTAATACTGTAGCAGAGAATACTGGAAGAGAAGAGGTGAATCTCAATCCAGCTAACTCTGAAAAATAGTATGAAATTAAATTAATTAATTTAGGCCATCAAGATTGTATCCTACAGTTCTAATTGCAGCCAGAGATGAAATGCCTGTTCCAGAGAATGGTTTATTAGCTCCTGTAGGAAGTGTGGAATTGCTTTATTGTTTTATGACTTCCAGAAGCTGAAACAGATCTTAGCAAAGCTCTATGTGTGTGTATAACTGACACATATGTGCGGAATTCTGGGTCAGTTTGCTAGGAAAGCGGGTAGTATGAGAACCAGAAGTCAGATGAAAAGATGTATGTGATGTCATTCTGTAATCCAGGGCAAACGTGATGTTTTAACATGAGATGAGACTGAAGTTTCATAGCAGTCTGTTTTTGGAACATGGCATAGAAGGATCTCTCACCCACTTAATCTTGCTTTGCCCTAGTAAGTGACCAGGGAATAGTAATTCTTTAGATCAGTCAGGAAATTATAGTGAGGTTAGTGAAATACTGTTTTTTTCTGTATCTGAGTGAATCTATTCATCTGTGTTATTTTAATATTTTCTGTGATGAAAACTCTGCTGTTTATTGTAAATATATATTCTATATTTTCATATTATTTTATTATTTATTATTAAATATATTTAAACTTGTCATTGTGGCTGGTCATTTTGAGAATATTTTAACCTTTGAGAGTATTTATGTCTATTTGGTGACTCTGTGGCCGCTCCTGAAAGCCTTACTGCATTGTCTAAACACTGCCATTGATATTAATATTAATTTCCTTCAGTATAATTGAATACCCTGGCTTTGGAGTGTCTGGTGGCAGTGTAACTACCATATAGTCTGGGCAGAATGGGACATAGCTAGTAAATCTGTGCCATCCTTTCCCAGGTGTGTGTGTGTTTGAAAATCAAACTCAAAGAGTGCGTGTGTCAGCTGCTTGGAGCAGGGACATGAAGCACTGGTTTCACAGAGAGGGTTGGGAGGGTGGCCTAATGGTTAAGGTGTTTGCCTTACAAACACAAGGTGCATGGTTTGAGTCTCACAAGGGATAATTGGCTAAGCTTAAAATGGCTCGCAAGGGCAGTTAGCTTAGTACTAATCTATAAACCTATAAACCTATAAACCCTTGTAAGAGCCTTCGAGTAGCTGGCTTTGAAGTGTCTGGTGGCAGTGTAACTACCATATAGTCTGGGCAGAATGGGGCATAGCTAGTAAATCTGTGCCATCCTTTCCCAGGTGTGTGTGTGTTTGAAAATCAAACTCAAAGAGTGTGTGTGTCAGCTGCTTGGAGCAGGGACATGAAGCACTGGTTTCACAGAGAGAGTGCTGGAGGACTTGGCTTGGACACTCAGCTGAGGGCTCAACTTTATACCTGTGCCAGTGGGGAGTCTCATTGGGCCCTGGAGAGAGAGGAGAGAGAGAGAGAGAGATAGAAATCCAGACCTCGGACTGAGTGTTTTCCCTGTGTGCTGTTAAGGAAAATTGTGCTTGATAGAGAGAGCTGCATCTGGAAATACTGTGTATCTATTTTTGTTCTAAATGAACATCCCTCTCCCGTGTCAGTGGTTAGAATTCAGGCTCCTTGATTACTGGCCCAGAGAGGGGATGTTACATATTGGTGATCAGTGGTGTGGATATTAATTAAACTTCTGTAGCCTGTAGACAGTTGTCACTGAAGGTGTGTGTGTTCTCTGCAGCCACAAGGTAAAAATTTAGAGTTTTATTTCACAACAGCTTTATTTATTTATTTTTGTCAGTTTAGTTTAGTCAGGGTAAGCAGGCAAAGATGTCAGCAGAGGATTATGGCAAGCTGACAAAGATCTAGTTGGCCAAGGTGTGTGAAGCCAAAGGACTTGAGCAGGCCAACCCAACTAAAGAAGAAATGATTTCAGCCTTAGTCGTGCCCAGACCAGCATCCAGAAGGATAACAAATCTGGTGATGGGAATTTGCAGCCCTCAGGAATAGGGCAGTTCACCTTTTCCTCAGAGGAGTTACAATCCTTCTGGAGTTAAAGAGGTGAACTGGAGGCCAAACATTTGGAATTAGAATCAGCAGAGAGACTGTGGTATTTGGAGGCTGAAGAAAAGGAGAAACAGATGGAAATAGACTCAGCAGAGAGACTGTGGCATTTGGAGGCCAAAGAAAATGAGAAACAGTGCTAGCATGAGAAGGAGATGCTGACTCGTTGCCAGGGTCATGAAGGTAATAGGGAAGGGAATAACTGAACCCCAAAATCAATAAAGGTCAATACATTTCTTCCACAGTTCACAGAGAGTGATAATTTTGATAGTGTTATTCATATATTTGAAAGAGTATGAAAATAGTGTAATGTTGACCAAGGGCTCTGGTCATGATTTCTGACCCTCTTACTTCATGATAAAGCTGTAACTGCTGTTTCTAGATTGATGTTCATTGTTTAAACTATGGTAGAGTAAAACAATGTTTACTAGAATGCTTTCAATTAACACCTGAAGCTTACAGAAAAAAAGTATCATGAGCATGCAAGGCAGATGAAAGTGTGTGGGATTATATTGCTGAGTTAAGCACTTATTTTCAGAGGTGTGTGAGTGGGTGTGAGGTCACCAGTTTCAAGGGCTGACAGCACTTTGCCAGAGGACACGAGAATCTGGTTGGCATACTGGAAATGTAACTCTGCAGATGAGCTGGGGAAAAAGGGTATCTCTACTTAGCAAGCAGGGCATCACTGCACAAGAAGGGGATACCCTGTGTTGCACATGGATATATGGGAAGCCATGGTGGGCAGCCTAAACCACCCCAAAATTGTCCACTAGTAACAGGGAAAGCCACTAGTTCAGGGACATGGCCAGGGTCAAGGGTTAAATGTTTTAAATGTAACCAGTGTGGCCATGTATTATATAGATGTCCATGGATGCAAGATGGGGAGCAAAAAGTGGGTGGAACCAGAAAGTGGAAATAATAATATGCAAGTGATAAGTTGTCTAGAGACAACAGGAGTACCAAACTATCACCAGACTTTATATCTGATCTTAGTGGATGGAAAACAGGCCACTGCTGAGAGAGACACAACCTCTGACATAACCATTGTGAAGCCTGCAGTGGTTAAAGAGGAGAAGTACTTGCTTAGGCAGTCCAAGCCAGTCAGAGCTTTAGGAGGGACCCAATTTCAAATGCCTTTGGCCAGGGCTCACTTTGGGAGGGTGGAAAAGGAAGCAAGCAAGTAGGTGTGTTTGAGGATATCCCTGCAGATGTCTTGATAGGGAATGATTTTGATAATACAGTACCTTGTGTGCATGCAGTTACATGCAGTTAGGCTTGGAGACAGACATCTGGGTGTGGTAGCTTGGAGGAGACCAAGACAGACCCCACACCTGAAGCCAGGGCTGGTGATGTGGCTATTTCAGGGAGGGAGCTACCCTGTAACAGTGAGCCTGAAGGTAAGCCACAGCTACTGGTATGTACTAAGATCCCCTTGGACAGAATGACTGCAATGGCAGAAGTGAGTGGTAGTACCCAGGCTGACAATGAGGCATTGTTGTCACAGGATACTAAACTTCCTATGGAAGTAGATCTGGGAATGATTAAAAAGATAGAACTGAGTCAGGCTAAGCTCTCGGACCTTACACATAGAGGCTTGAGGGAGGTAGCTAGGGAGGCCCCTGATTCTAAAGGAAAAGGGGAGTCTGTATACTGGAAGAAAGGGTTATTGTATAGAGTGGACCCCTGATGAAGGACTAGAGGGTGAGGTAATACAGCAGTTGGTAGTGCCTAGAGCCTACCATCTGGCACTTCTAGCCATAGCCCATGACATTCCTTTTATATGTGCATAAAGCGTACCAAGAAACATATTATGCAGAACTTTTATTGGCCTGGGATTGAAAGGGATCTAACAGAGTACTGCAGGACCTGAGAGCCATGCTAAAAAGTAGGCAAAGCAGAAGACAAGGTCAAAGCCCGTTTGATGCCTTTGCCTGTGATTGAGGAGCCATTTCAGAGGATATCTATGGATATTATGGGGTCTCTGAGTGCCCTATGTTTCACAGGGAAGAAGTATATCCTGGTGGTAGTAGATAATGCTACTAGATACCCTGAATCAGTGGCTCTGCCATCTATCAAGGCAGAGATGGTGACAAATGCTTTGTTAGAGATTTTCAACAGGGTAGGTTTCCTGAGAGAAAAACTAACTGACAGAGGTACCAATTTCATGTCAGACTTGCTGGCTTGTCTGTGTGAGTGGTGTGGGGTGAAACACATAAGAATCACTACCTACCATCCCCAGACTAATAGTCTTGTGGAGAGGTTAAACTCTACATTAAAGACCATGATACAGGTATTTTCAGACTAGTTTTAGAGAGAGTGGGACAAATATTTGCCCCACCCACTGTTTCCATACAGAGAGGTACACCAGAAATTAGCAAGTTTTCACCCTTTGAGTTGCTGTAATGGAATAGGGTGAGGAGGTGGAGAGATAAAATGTAGCACAGGATATATATATATATATATATATATATATATATATATATATATATATATATATATGTACATGGTTTTTAGAATTTTAGAAAATATATACATTTTTATAGTGAATTGATATTTGATTATAGTGTATTTAATGGTTAAGTTAATTAATTTATATATTTATATAAAAATAAATAAATAAATAAATAAATATATATATAAATTTATATTTATATAAAATAATAGATGTATATAAATGTTATAGTTGCATTTTAAGTATTTTATATAAGCATATATACATGTTTATAGTAGTAGGCTGCTGAGGGCAATAGGGACATAATACTTTTTATTCATTTTTTAATTGTTTATGTTAGTGAATGTGGTGTTGTAATATGTATTGTTTGATTTGGAAAGTAATTAATTAAGAAAAAGGAAATGACATCATGATGACACCATTACTTGTTTTTTTAGGGAGGCCCTTATGCTAAGTATTTATTTTTTCTATTATCAAAGTTTATTTTTAGTACCAAGTTCCCCAGTCTTGTGTGCAGGCATTGCCTTACAGACCTGGAAGAGGTCCCCTGAAAGTTACTTATAAGAAATAGAATATAGTGACAATTCATGAAGCCTTTCCATATAGTTCACTTGTCCAGACTTATGATTTTTTTTTTTATTTCTAATAAGGAACTGTTGTACATTTTTAAGTTGTTTCAGGAGGCTTGTTCAATGGCTGCAGAACTCAGTTTTGCATTCAGTAATGAGACAGATCAGTGAAATATGAAGTAAACTAATTACCTTCTTAGGGCAACTAGATATGCCTTTTAGAATTAGATGCTCTACTGAATATGTTTTTTTTTTTACTTTGATCAGTTAACATGGCTCAAATTGAGACAAATGTTTTTTTTGCTCATGTTAACATCATGCATGAAATCACCAATATTAAACCAGTAATGTCAATCTTGTACTAAAAATTGCATTCCACAATGGACTTACTGAACTCATATGTGCAGAAGTAGCTGGACAAGCAATGGTGTCTGCATATGTAAAACAGGCAACTAAGAAATGTTACCATAGGTCTTAAAGTACTGATGAGAGTATGGAAAATCACCTGATGTACAATGAAGATACCATGGATGTGATAGCCATTGTCACCTACCTTTGGATGGCAACCCCCTTTGTCCCATCCACAAGATATACAAGACCAAGTAAATGATGGAAAGATGGAGGACAAAAAAAGTCAAGAAGATGACCAGTCAGGTTCATACCCCAAGACAAATACAATATCAGACCATTAGCTTCAGCCAGTTTCCAAAGGGGTGCCTGAACAGCAATGCATTCCCTGAATGATGACAGACCAGACTTATAAGCAGAAAGGGATGGATGGTCACTATCAAACAAAATCACAAGAACAGTTCAGACTCTGTTGCTTCAATATCACTAATTAACCAGTTCAATATTCCAAGCCAGATGGAATCACATGGAAGATATCCACAGTGTCTGAGAGGTTACCCTCATAGGTTAAATCTATTTGTGGAAGGAGTGCTTTTCTAAATTAATAAGAACACAATTGATGTGAAAAAGGTATTGGAAATGAATACTGTCAGTAAATAAACACTGCAAAATACCTAGCAAATATTGCTTATGCCATATGGAGCTACAGTCCAAAAGAAGAGAGAAGCATTGCAGAGGGCCACTGCCACAAAGTCCACATTGCCCTGATTCCTTTTAAGAGGCACACACAGCTGAATCTGGAGGATGAAGGTGGAAGGAGCCTCAACTCTATGTAATGAAAGCTATGAACACCTCGCAGTCTATGTATACCAGATAGAGGACCATACGTTCATAGGCTGATAGGTTTAGTGAATATGCTCATGGTCTACTGGCCTTTGAGGAGCATGAATTTTTGTTTCTTATGTTGGAACTTGTGGATGTCCATGTATTCATCTACTTCCATTTTGAAGGTATGAATTGATGACCTGGGTTTAACCGAGACAGGGAATTTATTCTATAGGAGTAGAAGTATTTAAGATATGACATTTTCACATTTTATAGAATGCTTAGCATTGTTTTTTATTGTGACTGATTGCCCTCTTATGTTCAAGTCATCAGGAGTTATTCCAAGCAAATAATTTAAAACAGCAAATTGACCTTTAATGCTCTGTATGTTAAGCAAAGGTCTCCTCTTAGAAAGTGATAATATACAGAAAAAAGAGGTAGCTATTGTAGTGATTCACTATAAGAAAGACCGTGAAGCTCTTTGATTCTCTTGTGAGGAATCATTAGGCAGAACAGGGCATAGTATTCTATAACTGGTTTGTTAAGAGCTATATGAAGGAAGTAATTACTTTTCTGGTATTACTTTCAATACATAGAGGACCGTGTGCTTAACTCCAGATATTTTGCAGACAGTAGCAGCTGTATGATTACCAAATTAAAAGTTATTATTTGCAAGGACTTCAAGGTCTTTTACTATTTTGTCAGCTTTTATCTGTTGCCAGTCAGTACTGGATAAAGCTGGTAAGGATTTTGTCAAATGGCAGAATGCAACATTTTTGACATTAAGGCAAGGTAATATATACTATACCATTCATGTGTAATGTTACGTGTTGTCTGAAAATAAGTGGTAAAATCCAGGTTAAAAACAATATTTTGAAGTCACCAGTCTCTACATATGTGGCAAGGAAGACATTGGAGCCAGTTTTTAAATTTGAGAAACAGATACCAAAAAGAAGTGGCCTAATGACAGAGTCTTGATGGACTGTAGTAATGACAGGGGATTATGAGGGAAGGTGCCCTATTCTTACCTGTTGTATACAAGCATGTAGTCAGTTGTGCCCAAAAATTATTAAGACTTCATTTACTATCAGATTCCTGAATTTAAGTTTGATTCTCTTATACAATATAGTGTTGTCAGATGCTTTACTCAGTTATCCAGTTCCATCTTGAATCGGCATTTATTTATGGCACAAGGGTGATTCTAAAAATATTTTAACATGTATGTTTTTGATGACTTGACCTTTCCTAATTCCATCATAGCAAGCTTTAATAATTCTGCCTAAAGCTGAGCCAGTCTGAATTATTCAGTTGGAATTCACATATCTTTTCCCTACATCTCACATATCTGCTCTAGATATCTATATTCTCTTCTAAATCTCTACACTTCAGCCAGAATTATTCACATCTGCTCTGTGAATTGTTAGTATGCTGTTCCATTCTTTTATTGAATTTACACTTTTTAATCACTTTGAGTCCAGTTTACTTTGCCTTCTTCATTTAGGGAAGACCAGCAATAACTTCTAATGCATTCATAAGATTTCCTTTGTTATTTATAGAAAGCACATTCAGTGCTCATGCTTTCTAATATTTTCATAGAAAATGGGGGAAGTCCTCTCTTTGTCATTGTCTTGCTTTTTATGAAGATTTTAGCTCCTGTTCTGATAGTTGTTTAGTCAATTTCACTTCTCTGGTTTGAAAATCCAAATCTGTTGTCTTTGTAGCGGTGAATGTTAATTTATTTATTTTTTATTTCAGATATTATCATGCATCAGTTGTCCACATTTATCTTTTTAGCGTTGCCTTCATTTGTAAGGAAAACATTTACTTTTGCCCCTACCGTACATAATTTTTTTTCATTTGATATGAAATCCCTTAGACATTCCTTTGGAAAAACTAATGAAAAGAGCTTTCAGATACTTTGCAGATAACGTCTTATTCTATGATTTGGTGTATTTTGTGGGAGCCTTGAAAGTATTTAGTAAACAATTTTATAGTTCAAGAAAGTGGAAAAGACAAACAATGGTGATAATATGACAGCTATTTGTGTTGCTGACCTAAAGGAAAGAGACTAAGACTGTGAATTTACTAACTTGCATGGCTCTTCAATATGTAGCAGAATAGTCTGTAGCTTAATAGGTTCATAGGTTCATAGGTTTATACTAGGCTATCTGCCCTAAGGCATTTATAAGCCTAGCCCAAATTTTTGTGGCTTACGCCACCCCTTATATTAAAAAATACTGTGCCCATTAGTTTGTTGTGCCTCTGTCCAGCAGTGACACAGAGATGATTCCCGGGGTAAACCTACGATCTCCCATCCACAGGTCTAGATTTCTCTTGAACAGAGTCAGCGAGGTGCTCTGCCTCACATGGACCGGGATTTTATTCCACAGCATAGGGAGTCTCTGAGTGATAAATCTATCCCTCCAGCACGTCCTATTTATATCCGTGCTAAGGTTTAAGTCGCTTGCTCTAGTGGTTTTGGTGGATTTGGATTTTTGAGGTGGAGCATGTCCATTAATTCCGGGTTGGACATGGCCTTGTATGTCAGGCACATGTCACCTCTGAGCAGACGGTATGCGACTGAATAGAGCTGGAGTTTCTTCAATCTGGCAGCATATGACAGATTTTGGAGTCCCTTTATCCTTTTGGTGAGGAACTTTTGGGGTCTCTCCAATTGCTGCAGATGTCGGGTGAGATACATCCCGAATGGGGCATTGTACTCGATCATTGGTCTGATAAGTGAAGAGTACAGGGGAACAATGACCTCACTAGATCTGGATGTGAATCCCTTCATGATCAGGTGGGCAATGTAGAAGGTCTTTCTAACCACTTTAGCAACGTGAGTGTCAAAAGAAAGGCCACTGTCAACCTGGGTCCCCAGGTCCCTGATAACCTCTTCTGTGCTTAGTGGATTGCCACCTATATGGTAGCTTGGGGTTACCTTGTTTTTCCTGAAGGGTATGACTATACATTTTTTGGCGTTTAACTTCAGGCCATGGCTCAGGCACCAGCTATCTGTTTCCTTGAGTCCCTTCTGAAGGATATCCGTGTCCGATGCACTTTCCACTATGGCGCCCAGTTTGCAGTCATCTGCAAACTTTGTCAGCCAAAGTCCTTCCATGTTGGCCTGTACTTCTGAGAAGTAGATGCCAAACAATAGGGGGCCAAGGACCGAGCCCTGTGGGACACCACTTGTGACCGGCTTGGAGTCTGACACAGCGCCAGCAACTCTAACCCTGTGGGTTCTGTCCTTAAGCCAGTTTGCAACCCATCTTGTGACATATGGGTTTACATTTAAGCTGGTAAGTTTTTCTACAATACCCGAGTGGGGTATTGTGTCAAGCCTTTGCAAGGTCAAGGTAGGCTGTATGGACTGCCTTTCCCTCATCAATGGCCTTGGTGACTGTTTCGAAGAAGTCGACCAAGTTCAAAAGGCATGATCTTCCTTTGACAAAGCCAAACTGGGTCGGGTCCAATGTCTGCAAGTCCCCTATATCTTTGTTTATGAGCTCCATTATGATCCTCTCCATAGCTTTGCAGACTAGACTTGTTAAGCTTATGGGGCGGTAATTACCAGGGTCCGTAGAGGTGCCGCCTTTGTGGAGTGGGACCACAGTTGCCGTACACCACTCCTTGGGCACGTATCCTGTGGTAAGGCTGAGATTAAACAGCTGCCTTATGTGTGGGTTTAATTCCTCATTTAGCTCGTGTAGCACACAGCCAGGGACACCATCCGGTCCCATTGATGCTGTGTTTTTAGCTTTAGAGAGAGCAGCTTTCACCTGCGCATTTGAGATGTCCGGGAGGCTACACTCGGCTGGGATAGTTATCTCTCCTTTAGGGGGGAGGGGGTGAAGTTTGCACTGAACCTGTCTGCCAGTATGTTGGCAATGTCTGTGGGTTCAGTGATTTTTGTATCATTTTGGACTAATTCTGAGCATATCTGGGAGTTTCCACCCAGGTTCCTAACATAGCTGAAAAAGGCCTTATGATTGTCCTTTGAATCCATGGCAATTTTTCTCTCAAAATTGGCCTTAGTTGATTTTATGAGTGCTCGTATTTTTTTACTAATAATGATCAGGGGTGAAGAAATGATTATTCAAGTGCAAGGCTTTTAAGAGATGCAGACCAGACATTATAAAGAAATCAATGTTTAGACATTATAAAGAAATCAATGTTAACAGGAATTAACTGAGAAAATAGTTGCAAACATTATGAAATGAGAGTCAAATAGTGAAAAATAAACAAAAAATGAGAATGCATTGTGATAGTAATGATAAGAACGAGAGCCATGAGATGTACAGAATGAACAACATAGTTAAAATTTAAGCCTAGCATAATCGGTATGATAATAAGTAAGAGAGAAAAAAGAAGTGACCAACATTTAATCACTTTTCAGAAGATGTGGTAGAAGTAATCATTTTACAAGTATTTGTTAATGAAAAAATGACAGTATTTCAAAAATGTTTCTAGTTATTGATACGGCCATAAAAACAAAATACTTGTAGGCAGTGTTAAAATGAAAATAATTGATTCTGTGTAACAAAAGAGTAAAAGGGCAGCAAAGCAAGTTAATCAGTCAGAGTGACAAGGGGAACTCAGAATTATTAAATGAACTGCTGAATTTTAACTAAACGTAAGTGCCAAGTGCAATATTTTGTCAAAATATGTTATTGGAGTATGGGGGCTGAAAGTCATGCAATCAAAGCAGTGTGCATTCTGTTGTCTTATTTAGGACATCAAGTAAAACTACTGGATTACAAGCTATTTGTGTATATATAAACAAAGATATTGAAATCTTTCATGTGGTAATACTGGATCACAAAGTTAATTTACCTAATGTTTTTGGTTGTTTGTTTTTTTACATATGGTGAAAAGTATTTACAATAAACAAGGATTCTGATGGTAGATTAATTTATTCACTCAAATGGAACTCTGGAAGTTTATACTCTTTACTCCCAGTGATTATTCACCTGAGCTTTTTGACAGAATCAGATTATTGACTCACATTTCATATCTCTGGAGCCATAAGCATTACTAAAGGAATGCAAATAACAAAGTGTCCAAAACAAGCCAAGCTTTGCAGTAATGTTAATTAGATTATGGGTATAAATGGATTTCATAAGTCATAATAAGCACAGTAAATATTAGTTATGTAATATCTCACCTACACGCATACTGCTATTAGCATTCTCTCCATGCATCTGTGAGCTTTTATTTGAGGTTAAGCGGTTATGTCAGTGTAACCTGGCTGTTGTGATAGTTATAAAAATGTAAAAATGATGACAATATAAATAAACAATTGGTGAACAGCAGTTAATATCTGTTAAGCAACACTAGACAGAGATCAAATATTAGTGCATTTGTGTTGCCCATCAGGAATGATTTAAGATTAATTCTTTCCATAGCTTGTATGTGGCATGGTTTTGAAATTATTAATGCAAATATGATCAGACCATATTAAATGCCTAGATGTGTCTATAAGACATAATTGCAGAAATACCTGGACATTCTAGACTAACAATCCTCATGTCATTTTGTTAATAACTCCTTGCTTTTTCTAATACTGCTATTATTAGTTGGTAAGTTACTTAGTTAAAGAAGCCAGACCCAACAAAAGATTCTGGATGCCATAAGAAGGTATGGGTGTGAACTGAAAGTGTACAAATAAGCAATATAGGCTTGAATGAGTTAGGTCAGCTGCTTCAAGCTACATTACTGTTGGGTGTACAAGGAAACTCCGAACAGTAAGAAGGTTGAAAGTAGATACAATTTCAAAATAGATGAAGACGTTGTACATATTTATGCTTTTCTTGATGATAAGGATGATTTGATAAATGATACTGAGTGGGTGAAGTGACATTATTTAGCAAATAACATTCCAAATGATAAAAGGTTCCAGTGCTGCTAAACGCAATGGGCACAAGAACCCATGGACTGTTGTATAATTTGACGGCACTAACTAAACTAAGTATTCAAAGAAATTGTAGACACCTTACAGAAGCATTTGAATCTAAAATGTTTCATATGTACACATACGTTTACGTTTCATAAAAGAAATTAAAGCTGCATTAGTGTACTTTGGAATACATGTCAGAGTTGTTCAGGCTGGTGGTGAAATGTAGGTTTGGAAAAGGACATACAGATGTACATGAAAGCATACTTTACAGTCAGCTTTCTAAGGATGTTGTGACACTTACATATGCATTAAACACAATATTATGAATCAAAATTGTTAATACAATGGTTTTGAAATTATTAATGCAAATATGAACAAGACTATATTAAACTGCAGAAACACACGGACATTCTAGACTAACAATCTTTGCGTCATTTTGTTAATAATTCTTTTTCCTTTCTAATACTGCTATTATTAGTTGGTAAGTCACTTAGTTAAAGAAGCCAGACCCAAAAAAGGTGTAACTTCAGAAAAACCCAGAGGTGACACTAGACAGTAATGAGTTAAGACAAACTACTTCTTCTTCTTCTTCTTCTTCTTCTTCTTATTATTATTATTTTGGCTGCTCCAGTTAGGGGTCGCCACAGCAGGTCAACTGTTTCCATTTCTTATCCCTATTAAAACATGACCTAATGCCCTTCTGCAGTCTCACAGGTTTGTTTTCATAGTATCACCTGCCTTACTCTCTTAATAGGTGCACCCCACTTGTGCTAAAATCTGTTGTGGAACTGACTTCTATCGGCTTTAAAAATTCTGCAGGTACCAAGTACTTGATTTATACAATTAACATCCTAACATGCTCTCTTGAGCTCTGCCCTACATCCATCCACAACCATTTTCCTCATGTAGATGGAATTTAATTTTTAGAGACACATCCATATAAATGACCCTACAATATACCTCAGGAATCCATAGCTCTCAGCCATCTCTTCCCTGATCTTTTTGTACTAAAATGTTATGTATTTTTGTTTCCTGCTTTTCATTACAGAACCATTTCAGGTATTCTGGTGTTTAATAACTAGATGATGTACACCATGTTAGATGTGCCTGGTGATATAGCAAGAAAAGGTTAACACCATGAGTTGTTAATAAATTTCATCTTCCTCACCCAGGTTTTAGTCATTCATTGTCCAGTTACATACTACATGCTTTTGAACAAGTCACTTAAGTAGATCATTGCACTGAGGGTAACATTTAGTAAAAAAGAAAAAAAAAAACAATTAGCTGATTGCATGTTCTGCACAGACAATTTGGTCTGGTAAAAGATTTGCTTAGTGTGACACTCTACACTAAATTAAATTTCTGGATTTAGGCACATATGTAGAAATATGCAGCCTTTATTTAACAGTTTGTAACTGGCACCCTCCTGTTTAACATATTTATAAATGACCTACACACTGCTTCCAAACATGCCACTCTTATACAATATGCAGATGACTATACACTCATCTGCACAGCCTACAACATACAAAAAAACGTCAAGAAAGTAATCAAGAATCATTTACATTTATAGAATCCTGACTAGACAACTGACAACTCCTGCTTAACCCTACACAAACTACTACTTTTCACCCCTAAAACATCCTCCCAAAGTAAAACTCTTGTCGAAATTACTTCATTAAAAAGCACCCTGATTGAACAGATCTCTAACACCAAACTCTTAGACGTCACCATTGATAGCAGCATGAAATTTGACCTAGACTTCCAAACTGCAATTAAAAAAACACACACCAAAAGTTCAGTCTATTATGTAGAACAAAACACTGCTTAACAGATAGAACTAGAGAAACCATAACACAAACAAACAAGTATTGTCCCACTTCTGAAGAAACCCAACCCTAGCTGCTTTAATGACTTCAGACCGGTCGCCTTAACCTCAAATGTCATGAAGTGCTTTGAGAGGATTATGAAGGAACATCTATATGTGGGTCTGCCTAAGTCCTTCAATCTGCTCCAGTTGCATACCAAGCAAACAGATCAACTGCAGATGCGAATTCAGTTGCACTATACCTTGCACTAAAACACCTACAAGGGAGGAACAACTACGTAAGGCTGCTGTACATGGACTTCAGCTCTGCATTCAGCACTGTGATACCAATGCAACTGGTGGATAAGTTTGTGAAACTTGGGATAAACAAGCACTTATATAACTGGACTCTTGACTTTCTGATTGGTAGACCGCAATGGACATGCACTGGAAACAACACCTTTCAATGCATAGTCCTGAATACTGGTGTTCTTCAAGGCTGTGTATTCGGCCCCTTGTTCTTCACCATCCTCTCCCATGACTGTACTGCAAAACATAACTCAAACTATATTATAAAATTTGCTGATGATACCACAGTCGTGGGTCTCATTAGTGGTGGGGATGAACATAACTACAGGGATGAGGTCAGCACTTTGATTGCCTGGTGTGACAAGAACAATCTGGATCTGAATGTTAATCAGACCAAAAACATGATTATGGATTCAGGAGAAAAGCAACAGTTCTCCAACCATTTACTATCAAAGGGGAGGTAGTAGAGAAAGTCAAAACAACCGAGTTCCTGGGACTTCACATCTCAGGTGACCTCTCCTGGACTGTTAGTACCAACCATATAGTCAAAAAAGGCTCAACAGAGGCTTCACCTCCTGAGAAAGCTCAAAAAGGCCAGGCTCCCACTGTCAGCTCTTACCACTTTTTACAGGGGAGCTATTGAGAACACCCTCACTAGCAACTTCATAGCATGGTTCGGCAACTGCACAGTTGCTGAGAAAAAGAAATTACAGAGGGTGGTGAGGGTGGCTGAGAAAATCTTGGGCACAAACCTCAAGCAAGAAAGAGAACATACAAAATACTAGCTGATTTGACTCATCTGGCCCACAACTGCTTCTCACAACTTGCATCTGGAAGGAGGTACCACAGCTTCCGCTGTAGGCCTACCAGATTCAGGACCAGTTTGTATCTTACAGCTGTGAGACTTCTTAACTTGGACACCAACCACAATACCTGATACATTGAAGCCTCTTTTTTTCATTGAATCTGCTGCGGTGAGCAATTACCACCAGTATTACTATTATGCAATATGATGGCTATACTGAGTCACATCTAAGGTTAACAAGTGCAATACAGTAACTAAAAAGCTGCTGATCACTAATCTCTATTTATTCTCTTTCTTAAAGAAGAAGGGGTTTGGTGGTGGGTATTTATTTATTATTTATCACTGGATAATGGGTATTGAGTGGTGCAGAGCTACAGTTATCCCAATCCACAAGGGGGGATCCACCTTGGATCCCGGAAACTACCATCCCATCAGTCTGACAAGCCTTATCTGCAAGGCCATGGAGCGTATTATCATGGAACTTATAAACAAAGACATTGGCAACCTTCAAACACTGGACCCCACCCAGTTTGGGTTTGTGAAGGGCCGATCTTGTCTCCTGAACCTGATTGACTTCTTTGAATCAGTCTCCAGAGCCATGGACAAGGGTAAGGTGATCCACACAGCCTATCTAGACCTTGCCAAGGCCTTTGACACCATCCCCCACTTTGGAATCATAGATAAACTTACTAAGTTGGGTATTAATCCCTATGTCACCCAATGGGTTGCTAAATGGCTTACTGATAGAACCCACACTGTAAAAGTAGCCGACTCTAAATCCAGCTCCAGACAAGTGACAAGTGGAGTACCTCAGGGTTCAGTCCTGGGGCCGCTCTTGTTTGGCATCTACTTCTCTGAAGTACAGGTCAACACTAAGGGACTCTGGCTAACAAAGTTTGCAGATGACTGCAAACTGGGAGCCATTATTGAATCCCCAAATGATGTGGATACTCTACAAAAGGGCCTTACAGAAACAGATGCTTGGTGCCAGAGCCATGGGCTCAAGCTCAATGCCAAGAAATGTATAGTTGTCCCCTTTGGGAAAAAACATGTATCCATGAATTACCATATAGGTGGCAGTACACTAAACACAGAAAGTGTGATAAGAGACTTAGGGACACATCGCCACAACAGTCAGGAAATCCTTCTATGTGGCACACCTCATCACAAAGGGCTTTTCATCCAGAAAAAAGGAGGTCATTGTCCCACTGTACTCATCCCTCATTAGACCCATTATAGAATACAACGCCCCATTTGGTATGTACCTCTCAAGACATCTGCAACAACTGGAAAGGCCTCAGAAATACCTCACTAAAAGAATCACAGGCCTAAAGCAGATGCCCTACGCTGACCGCCTTAAAAAACTCCAGCTATACTCTGTCACATATCGTCTACTCAGAGGCGATCTCTGCTTAACATACAAGGCCATGTCAAACCCAGAGCTGTTGGGCATGCTACACTTAAAGAAATCCCAATCCCTCAGAGCTCCACGGATCTAAACCTTGTCATCACAATAAACAAAACATGCTGGAGGGATAGGTTCCTGACCCAGAGACTCCCCAGACTCTGGAATAGATTGCCCATACATGTCAAGCAGAGTGCCTCTTTGGACCTCTTCAAGAGGAACCTTGACGATTGGATGGGAGAAAGGAAATTCACCCCAGGGATCACGTCAGTCGTCCTGCTAGACAGGGGTCCAGGAAAGTAAATAATGTGGGAAGAAATAGCCAGGGAATTGTTATGGCTAGGCTTGTATAGGCCCTAGGGCTGATAGCCTAGTACCAACCTATGAACCTATGAACCTATGAACCTATTATGTAATGTAATCTACCTGTTGTATGTCATACGTGTTGTTATTTTCTTTCTTATGTTATTCTCTGATACCACTGTACACTTTACTCTCTGTCGTACCTGTGCCTTGCATATAGAGCAATCTCTGACTCAGATTTAATGGAAATGCTGCACATTTGCAAGTCATATGTGACATCAACAGAATTTGCTGAAGAGACAGATTTGTCTCACAGAGGTTGCCCCACCTTTGGAACAAGCTTCCTATTCATGTTAAACAAAGCCTCTTGCTGGCCCTATTCAAGTGCAATTTGGACAATTGAATGGGTAACCGGATATTCACCCTGGGGGGTTCCACCTGTATTCCTCTTGGACAGGGGGCAATAGGTGCTGATTTTAGTGTCTGCTTCAGCCAGACACCCTTGGGAACATGGGTTGTACTTGGCTAGGGTTGTAAGGGCCCTGGAGCCATTAATGTAGTAACCTTCTATGATCCTATGATCTGGTGTTAGCCAATGTGGCCATGCCTGATTCTGCTTCCATAGTGGAACTACTTTCATTGCTGCATCAGTGGTTGAGGTGTCCACACCCAGACATGGTAGGCCATGGGGTTATGATCCTGGGTGCAGTCATCAGGAGAGCTCGTCCAGCTTATATTCTGGCAGCACCAGCACATCTGACCATGGGCATGGACATGCCAGTGCAACTCCATTTCTCGCAGTCAGGGGCGATGACATTGAACTGATGCCTCTAGCATGCCAGGACATAGTACTAGCACATAGCTTGGTTCTGTTCATGCAGACACTCACACACACACATTTCATTTAGAGTGCTCATACAGCCCCCCACATATACTAGCTACATGAGGCATTAATGAGGGTTGCATGTTATCTCATCTCATTGGCCATTTGATATTATATGCATTCCTGTCAGACTGTGTTTCTTACATTCACACACTCACTACTTTGGTGTCAATGTTTGTGCAGTCCATGGCACTCACGACTTTAGGAAACTATGCTATGGGGTAGAAATCCTGCATTGTTTTAGCTCTGTCCTCAGGTGTAGGAGGGAAATATATATAGTCACTGGCATGCTGCAGCATAGCATTCAGGAATTGGGGTAGGATCCTGGATGCTGATGCCTATGACACTCCCAGCATATCCCTTGTGGGTCATTGACAGGTTCATCTAGCTAGAATTGTAAGTACTACATATATCTTGGTTTCCACAGGTGTTGCTTCCTAGTTTGCCCTTGTTCTCGGGTGAGGATGACAAATGTTGCAGAGTTCCTGAAATGTGTCTATATCCACCCTATAGCACTTTAGTTTTACACCTCATGCAGACTGTGAAAAGCTAAATGGAGTCTAAATACCCTTCTCCTACTTGCCCAAGGTCTAGCATACTTGCCCAAGGTCTAGCAGCAGCAGCAGCATAGACTTGAGCCCTTGCACATACACATACAGAAAGCAGCAACAGCCCCTAGCATTCTTTCTTTCTTTGCTGTGTAGTTTCTGTAGCCATATTCTAATAGGCTTTGGAGTACAAAGCAAAAGGCTACACTAAGTGTACATGATTGATTTATAGCTTGTTGAATGGCTCCACCATCTTGAATTGGTTGATTAACCTACAATTCAGCTGCTTATACAGTTATTATCATGCTATGATGTTTATCATGTGCATGTTGCGACATGACTCACAAACAGTTTTAGTGAACCATGTAGGGTTTATTGAATCCTGTCTGATGTCTTACTTCAAGGTGTGCAGACAGTTTTTAATTATTTCATCATTCTTTTAGTGGCCTTATTCGCTGTGGTTGTATTGAGCCACCATTTTTTGTTCTCAATTATTTTTTATTATGCCAGCCCCAACCCCTTGCAGTAATAGCAATGAGCTCATTGCCACTTGGATGACCACTTATTCTTAAGCTGACAGTAGCCCAATGAAAGTCAGCCAAAGAGAGGTAGATATCACACGATTTGAAACTGCAAGGCTTTTTGAAAGCTCCCATGATTTAGTTTAGTAAATCAGGACTAACTGACTGACCCTGCTAATAACAGGTTAAAGCATAACTGACTGATGAGTTCATAGAGTTTGAAAATAATTTTATAAAATTAAAAAGACTTTCATGGAGTAACCACTATTTTAATGTAAGTATCAAGGCTAAACAGGTTCTCTTGTTGTCTGGGAATTAACAATCTTCACGCAGACCAAAATCTACCAGGTTTTACAGAATAATAGAAAAAAAAACACCAGAGAAACAAGATTTCTATACCTAAGACTATCACTTAAATACAACAAAGCAGATATTGTAAGACTAAACGCAGTTTTAAAAAGTGAGTACAACAGATGTAATACACATGATTTTGATAGATGATTGAAAGACAAATTTGACATATTATTTAATCAGTTAGGGAGGAAGGAGTCCAGGAAAAGAAGAATTCAGAAGCCCATCTTGCTAGTCAATATAGTAATATTTTAAGTAAGAAAGAAAAAATTGTGGTACAAAGCAATCAGAATAGAACAGTCTCCCATTTATCCACTCAGTAGAAACCAAGTGCATTTTAGTGCAATGCCCATTGTGTCACTCCCCTTGCCTAATCAAAAGCTCAAATGGTCCGAAACGGGTCCACTTCCAACCACTCAGCAAAGTATAAGGAAGCAAATTATTATTAGTAATGTCTTTCAGCTTTTCCCGGTTAGGGTTCGCCGCAGGGGAACTCCGGTCCGCTAATCATTGGCAGTGGATTTTTACGGTGCCGAGTTGCCAGCCCGACACCTAACCTTAAAAGAAGGCACACCCATTCACACATGCACCTATCTGCGTGTCTTTATATGTCACTTGACCACAGGGAGGACATGCAGACTCCACACAGAAGGCACTCCAGCCGAGACTCAAATGATAGAACCTCTTGTTGTGAGACAACAAGGCTAACTGCTGCACCACCGTGGCCGTACCAAATTATTATTATTTATTTATATTAAATATATTATCATTACTATTAGTATTATTTTTCTACTTGGATGTAACTAATTTGTATTTGGAGCTTTTCTCCCCGAGCCTCCGCTGAAAATGGACATTTATCCAGTCGGACTTTCCCGGTCAACAAATGTAAAATAAATAAATAAATAAGCAATCAAGAAGACAGAGATTTTTGAGCAACTATGAGTCTGCAAACAAAACAGAAGATAAATAAAGAAAGTGGGGCTGTGAAAGGCTAGATGTAACTATATAAAAAGTGGAACTATTTCCAATAAAAAATGCATTGAAGTGGTGAAATGTGAAAAGATGTATAACAAAACTGAAGCTATTGTTCTGCGGAGATGCAGCAAATATGTAAAGTTTAAGCAATGTGAAAAATTATGGCAATGACTCTGCAGGACATGTATTTGTTTTCCTGAAGAGATGCATCAATGTGTAAAGGAACATTTTACCTTTCCTTTCTGTGGGATGACAGTCAGAAATGCATAGTCATTTAGCCAGACTGTATCAGCATTTTCTGTTATTTAAACTTTTTATAAAATGCATTGTCTGCAGTCTAAATTTTGATTGACTATAATAGTACAATGGACTGTGACCCACTGAGAGGAAATTAGTTTTAAAGAATTATGATAACTGGGTATCCCACAGTGTTGATTCATCTTAGACATCCTTCCAAGTTTTAGATGGAACAACACTTTCTTCAGAATTCTGCATCTAACAGCCATTTTCAATAGTTGATGCTTGGATGTCACTGCAAAAGAACTACTACTCTACACCAGAAAGTTTATTTTTCAGTTTACCTTACGTGTTTATATTTTGTACTTTTTAAATGTAGGAGTAGACAGAATTTTAGTTACTCTTTTAATTACAGGTTAGTTAGAGGGTAGGCATCACATGAAAACTGAGATTTTCTAATGAAATCTATATTATATTATATTATATTATATTATATTATATTATATTATATTATATTATATTATATTCTTCTTCTTCTTCTTCTTTCAGCTGTTCCCGTTAGGGGTCACCACAGCAGATTATCTCTTTCCATTTCTTCCTGTCCTCGGCATCTTGCTCTGTCACACCAACCAACCACCTGCATGTTCTCTCTCACCACATCCATAAACCTTATCTTAGGCCTTCCTCTTTTCCTCTTACCTGGCAGCCCCATCCTTAGCATCTTTTTCCCAATATACTCAGCATCCCTCCTCAGCACATGTCCAAACCAATGTAATCTTGCCTCTCTGGCTTTGTCTCCAAACCTTCCAATCTGGGCTGACCCTCTAATATATTTATTCCTAATCCTGTCCACCCTCTTCACACCCAGTGCAAATCTTAACTTCTTTAACTCTGCCACATCCAACTCAAACTCCTGCCTTTTTGTCAATACCACTGTCTCCAACCCATATAACATAGCTGGTCTCACTACCCTCTTGTAGACTTTCCCTTTCACTCTTACTGGTACTCATCTGTCACAAATCATTCCTGACACTCTTCTCCACCCACTCCATCCTGCCTGTACTCTCTTCTTCACCTCTCTTCCACACTCACCGTTACTTTGAACTTTTGATCCCAAGTATTTAAACTCATCCACCTCTGCCACCTCTACTCCTTATATTATATTATATATTATATTATATTATATTACGAAGCAGCCTACCTGCATGTGTATTTAATTTTCTTCCTCTGTTGCTTAAGTTTACTAGTTGCTGATTACTAACTTGGTAAATTATATAAGGGTACTACACTTTGTAAGTCTAGACTGTTGTTATCTGCTCTGAAAAAGAAAAAGACTGATCAGCTAAAACTACCATTAAGTTTTTTATATTTCAGTTGACTCATGTGTAAGAGTGATATAGTGACTAATACCTTTACTGTGTCAGACGGATCTAAATGAAATTATAGCACTGAAAATCATTAGATAATCCAGTGGACTTGAGAAGAATGTTAACAACGAAGTTACTGTTTTAGGAACTACTAAATTTTATCCATTCAGTTGGAAAGTGTTGGTTTAGATAATTTAGATCCTACAGAAGTTCAGGATAAACATTGGGCCACAGTCCTTCCTCACAGTCCAGATGATCCTGCAATCAAATGTGCCATAGCAAGAAATAAGCAGAGTTTACCTGCCAATGTTGACTTAAGGAAAGTTGTTGAGGAGGTTCCAGTTTTTGTTAAGAGAAATTCTAACATAAAATATATTCTAGACAGAGGTAACAATGATGTTACAAAATTGAAAAATAACATAAAAGAAGAGAGACTTTTCCATGCAGTATGTGCGGTGCAGATTTATAATGGGCACTCCTTTTTTGTTACAGCACTGACTGCAGCTATGAACTCTAGGTTATTTTAGTTGCCATCTGAAATATATAAACACTGTGGCATGATGTAGTGGTTGCAGCACCATTTATGTGGGCTGCGCTGCAATGAAGTTATGTGATTTTATTTATGAGTATCTGTATGCTAAAGAATACAAATCTGACATATTACTGGGTGCATAATCATCAATACATTATTATTTTGTAATTGATTCAGTCAAGCTCAATATTAGAGTTGGACATCTTGAAGGAAAATTAGATGAGAAAGAGTTAAAAGGCAAACTTAAAAAAAGTTCTTCAATGGGTTGAATGAACAATTACATTTTTAAAACATTTGAAAATGAGACCACTTAGTACTGATACTATTGTGCTATAATTAAACTTGCTTCCTAAGATGAAAAAGTGCCATAGAAACAGACAATGTTTTGACATCATTGTGGTTTACAGTTTCCTGTTTGATTTGTTTATATACCCTTTTATTGGCTACATACTTTTAAATATTCATTAAGACATATTTTAAGTGCTTGACCTTCAATACATCTTCAGTCTAATGAAATAATGAAAGTGCTAACTGACATATATATTTGTAATTGTCCTTGGCACATTTTGTTAAGATTGTATCTTATTTGCTTTGAGATATGAGAAAGCTATTTTCTTATTTAATTCTTTTAGTGACTTTCCATTCTGCAGTTATATTGAGCATACGTTTTGTTATTTTAAGATAATGCCAAAATGTTTATGCCATAAAGTGCACTCTTTGAGCTGCAGTACTTGAACTCAGCTGGCAATCTGAATGTGTGTAATGGAGAACTCACTTGATAGGCAGTCTATTAAACAGGGCATATGATACCTGGAGGTATAAAAAGGAGAGGGTCATGAAAGAAGGTACATTCAGTTGATAAAATACCTGGATGAGTAAAAAAGGTGATGTATATGAGATGGTATAACTTACATAAAATCCAAATTCTATTAGCCCCCAAGCAAGGGAGATTATCTCCAGCTTGCCACCGTCTTTAGACTGCTAATAAGCACATGGTAAATGTAGCCATTTAATTCCTGGTCCATACCATCCCAATAAAATTATATTGATAAGGTAGGCAGACATATGAGCCATTGATTAGGTTTCAGTACACACCTGTTACAGTAGGCTTTGTGGAACATGAACAATTCTTTAACCCAATGTAGCCATTTTGGGTCCATTTACATAAATGGATGACCCACAGCAATGGACAGTATTTATAAAGAAGAAATGTAAAAAAAAAAAAATGAAAACTGTGCAACATAAATTATTGAAATGCTGCTGCTGGCAGCCATGCCCTGCATGTGTTTCTTCTCTATCCACCAGTCTAAATGCAATAAATTAGGTTGTCAGTTGATTCCTTAAGCATATTCAAGCACAAAAGCATGCAAAAAAAAAAAAAAAAGAATCTGTGCAAGGACAATGTTTGACATCAGAATAAAGAATACAATCAGTGCATGCTGCAAGGTCAGTTTTACAGAAAGGATATAAAATGTTAGATGCTGAAGTCAGTACTAGAACATCAAAGCATCTTTACCTTGGTTGGGATGACAATTCTGCATGTCATTCAGCACCTCTAATTACTGAACGTGGTGACACTGCAGATGTAGGGCAGTGGTCAGGAAATCCTGATACTCTGTTCTTTACTGTATGTAGACAATCTGTGGTGACAATGTGCTATTTAACAACTTTTGAATCCCGAAGTGCAAAGTGTCCCGTTGTCACCGAATCTTGTGTCCTTCAAAACATAATAATTCCCGCAGACGTAAGAGTACAACTTCATTATACAGAACATTACAAACAAATAACTAAAATTGCCTGTATTTACCAACATTGTATAATTTCTGTTTTAGTGCCCATTATTAATGTCAGGATCTGCTTGTCACCACATCACCCACACACATGGCTTTGCACTATTAAGAATATAATCTAGACACATTTTAGGTTCATTAGTCTAGTTAATATATCCCGTGTGTTACTACAATGCTTAAATAAATATAGGTAAATTAGCAGTCACAGGCTATCTCTCGAATAACATTGTATTTACATACCAGCAGTAGGACAGTATCTGGGAAATTTCCTGCATTTTCAAATTTGCATTATCTCCTATTCAGTTATTGATACCCTACTCATTAATTCAACATTAATTATTCTTACTTTAAACTTTGCATTCTTCAGGACTAGTTACAACATTGTTTTTAAGTCCATCTTCTGTTTCCATGGGATATTCTCCACAGCTGGTTTTGAACTTTATATTTTTTCCCTTCTCTGCTGTTCCTGAACTTCTCCCTTTTAGCATACCAGCACTCTCATTAACTTTCTATACCTGCACAGATTAGCTCCTAATGTCTGCGCTCAAGCTTATTTCTCTACTCTGATAACTTGTCTTCCTCTCTTCAGTATTCTGCAGCAAGCAGCATTAGAGGTGTGTTGCTATGACATATATTTCAAATTCACCAGTACTGCAGACTCAACAACCTTTACAAGAAAATGTCTGGGGATTCATTGTGTTAGCTCATACATTTCTGCAGCAATCAAATAGCCTAAACCACCTACCCTGGGCCAGTTACTCAGTTATACCTTTGAGGTGTGACATCACAGAACAGTGAACTCCAAGAAATTTGTCAAAGACTCTACTTACTTATACTACTCTAGCTATTAAACTGGGTCCTCATCTGCCTGAGTTGGGCATAGCTAAGGTAGTTGTAAAAGATCACATGGTACTTATCAAAATTAGTAGGAGCCCTTTATTTATATACAAAAGAAATCTAATTTACAAAATATTTACATATTTATAAATGTACAAATATATAGATATGCAAATATGTTTATATATATTCATAATTTCCTTTGCAATTATACTAAATTTTCATCCCTGTTATACATCCACTCCGTTTTCTATAACCACCATCTGATTTTACTTAATAATGTTGCTAAAATCCATTTACCATTAACCATTATTTCATTTATTCTTTCATTCCTTATAATCCATATAACATAAAATAATGTTTTAATCTATTCTTTTAACATATTCTTTACTTCTATTCTTATAATATCCATATTTAATCATATCCACATTTATTGTACCCACTTCATTTATCTCTTCAAAAAAAATCTTCTTTACATATTTTCCCAAAACCTTTTCACTCTTTTACATTTCAAAAACACGTTCCATAGTTTCTTGTTCTTCACAATGAAACACATTCCATCACCTTTCTTTTCACATGGCATATTTCCTTTTACTGGCAACTTATCTATTACCAGTCTCCACAAAATATCTCAGCATTTTACTTTCTGATTACACCACGTTTCTTATTTTTATAGCTTTATTTTTTTCATCTGTTAGATGTTCTCATATTTTTACACAATAACGTTTTATCATTACATTCTTATATCATACTTTTTCCCCCAGATTCACTATTCTTCCATGCAGGACTAGCTTGGTCCTGCACGGAAGCGGTCGTTTAGAAGCAGCACAGCAGTGCGCCATGCATATTAATGAAGGCGCGCTGCCTGAGCTCCTAAACAGACATGGAGCATGTATAAGTGCAGGGGTCGTGTCTGAGAGCAGAATTCTCAAAATATACACGTCCCTGCAATCAAGAACAGTAGTTTAGCAATAAGAATGAGCAAGACCACTCATAGGTGTTTGCATACCTTCAGCAACATCCACCCAAGTTTATAAGAGCAATAGTTAAAATATAAAATATAAACAAGCTAATTTTTTTTTTATCAAACAGATAAAATTTAACCATAGGTGCACAGGTTTGCCCATTGCTTAGCTATGTATACTGCAGCTTAAATGGCACAAGAGGATAAATATTATGATATATGCAAATGAAGCAGTACTATAATAGTGTAGTGGGCAGAGCATTCGCCTTACGAGCAGTTATTCCCGGTTCACGTCTCACTCCAGTATATTCCATTTTCCATGTCAAATCACTTCATGAACAATCCTTTTGTTGCATAACCTACTAAATAACATATATTTGTGAATTGGAGTACTGCATTAAATGCAGATGTGAGGTGCCGTTGTCATAATGTTGTAAAATCCACAGATAAACACAAGTGCCCCATACAGTATATGTACACATGAATCAGAGATACAAATCAAAGGTACAATGTGTAATAAATGATAAATCCATAGAGTGTCCAAATCCACCACCTTCCCAAAAACCATTTTACATTTCTGTCTAAATTAGTGTGGGGTAAGTGGGAGTATAAGCACTATTAAGTAGTAGTAAGTAGGTTTAAGCCCATTTGCATGGGGGTAAACAATGCGCATACAGGTTAAGCAATATTGAAGCTAACTCTCTGTAAGCATATTTAACCAGAGGTTAGCATTGCTTCCTTCATGCAAACTCATGCAAACCTGCTTATAATTGCTTAAAAGTGCTTTCATCACTCTGTATGCAACAGCCACAGTTCTGGCCAGAAACAAAATAAACAGCCCTTGCAGGACTTGAACCCAGGACCCTGTACACTCTAGTCACAGTAGTTAACCACTAAAACATCACAGCAGTACATAAGATTGAAGTATAACAGATCCTCACTCTAGGAAAATCAAACTTAACATGTAAAAAGAATCTATATGTAGTTTTATGTTGTATAACCTACTACATAACATAAATATGTGAACTGGAGTACTGCATTAAGTCCAGATGTGAGATGTCATTGTAATAAAGTGTTGAAACACCCTAATAAACACAAGGACCCCATACAGTGTACGTACACATGAATCATAGATACCAAACACATATATAACATATAATGAATAATAAATCAATGCCAAACAGCAAATAGTATGCAGATTCAAAATTAAACAACACTAAGCATTGCACAGCCCAACTTACTAGGTGTAAGCAATGTGTAGGCCAGCTAAATCAGTTTGTCCATTGGTATACCCTTTTAAGCAATGCCAACCTTAGTTAAGCAGGTTTGCCATAGCTTAGCATTTTCAAAACCATCCAATCATGGCAAAGTTTGGAAAATTGGCCCTATTTAAACCCAACATGTGGGAATACATCTCATGACTAGTTGCAGCTTCCTCCTGTAGGCATTTTGACTGGTATGGGAGAGGAAGTGCACTTTCGGGCATAGTGCTGGGGCATCCAGGAGTCCAAAGTCATGGCAGGACTCCTTGTTAAAGACCATGACCAGAGACTGCTGCAGGGCCAGTACCAGGGTTCCCAATATAAAGCGGAAGCATGGGATCATCTCACCCATGACCTCACCAGTGCCACTAGCATACATCAAACTGGTGAGCAGGTCAGGCATCACTATGTCAACCTGAAGCGGAGAAAGAGGGATCTGTTAGATCAGTGGATCCAAGAGGCTAGGAGGACGGGGATGTCCCAGCTATGTGTAAATATCAGTCCACTACCTGTTTAATAATTGCCAGCTCATGCATATTATGGATAGGTATGGCTAAATATTCCTCTTATGTCTTTGACAGTGGCAGATGAGTGGGCTGCGAACCAGGAAGCCCATGCCTGTAGATTGCAGCGGTTGCATTGCGAGGCAGGTTAGTAATACTCTTGCATGTACTGTCATAAGAAATAAATCTAAAAGTAGTAGTAAGTTAATTGCCTGTATAAAACCTGTATTGTTTAAGGCATGTACTGCATACACCAGAGAATATGGCAGCAAAAGTCTCATATAAGTTGTATGTAAATAAAAGGATAACAGCCTGACAATAAAGGTCTAACTGCTGGACTGCATGTGTTTACTCTGGTATCATATGGTAATGTAGAGTTGTAATCTCTTAATAGTGCTGTTGTATTAAGCACTGTTACCCACACTGTGCTACATAAATAAAATGTGTAGGAATGTCTTTATATGACTGTTGTAATCACAAGCGGTCATTTTGTACAACTGAGGGAGACTTAGAAAACAGTGAAATAATAGACAACATAATCCAAATAGCGCACTCAATTGAGACGTGAGTTCTCTTTTTAGTATGCACAGCCATGGTTCGATTCCTGGGAGTGGTAGTAAGCTGTATGCAGAATCATACCCCACAACTGTACAGATATGTCCAGAAGGTCCAGTTAAGTGGCTCATATCTGCTGCCTGTCACCCTGTCCCCCTGGCAAATCAATGGGATGATCCCAGACATTTAGGCAGCAAATAATGAAATACAACTGACTATCAGACATCTATAAGAATAAACCTGTCACACTAGCAACTCCCCAAAATGTTATGAGAGTAATAAGCCAAGTATATCCCATCTCCACCCTCATGTTGTGAAGCTGTGACCAGAGTGTGTGCAGTAAGAGAGTGAGATGTATGTGCATAATACTAATGTGGAATCTGGTAATATGTGTGGCAACATTCAGGTAGTGCTAACAAACATTGCTCCCCAGGTCTGTCAGATATGAAAACTATGCCTAGAAATAAAATATTGAAATCCTGGACTGGTACTGTTTTCTCTGGTATTGTATGGCATTGTTAGTGTTACAGTTACTCTGAATAATAAGGTATTACTCATCACTGGCATCCACACTGTGCTGCATAATAAAACTGTCTAGGAAATCCTGTATAAGAGTGTTGTAATTATAAGGTCAGATTGTAAAACCACAGGAGACTTATAGACAGAAATCAGAGAAGAGATACACAGCAATATCTATATCGCACACTCAAGTGTGATGGACACTGATTTATTTTTAGCAGACACAGCCATGGTTCAAATCCTGGGAGTGGTCGTAAGCTGTGTGCAGAATCATACCCCATAAGTGTACAGAACTGTTCAGAATGTCCAGTTAATCGGCCCATATCTGCAGGGTGTTACCCTGTCCACCTGACATA